>NW_027616694.1:0-210628 GCF_964187855.1 Myxine glutinosa
CGCACTTGTGTTGGTGCAGGAAACCACTTTTGCACTTGTATTAGTGTGGAAAAACCACTTTTCGCACTTGTGTTAGTGTTGAAAAACCACTTTTCGCACTTGTGTTGGTGCAGGAAACCACTTTTGCACTTGTATTAGTGTGGAAAAACCACTTTTCGCACTTGTGTTAGTGTTGAAAAACCACTTTTCGCACTTGTGTTGGTGCAGGAAACCACTTTTGCACTTGTATTAGTGTGGAAAAAACACTTTTTGCACTTGTGATAGTGTTGAAAAACCACTTTTCGCACTTGTATTAGTGTGGAAAAAACACTTTTTGCACTTGTGATAGTGCAGGAAACCACTTTTCGCACTTGTGTTAGTGTTGAAAAACCACTTTTCGCACTTGTGTTGGTGCAGGAAACCACTTTTGCACTTGTATTAGTGTGGAATAAACCACTTTTTGCACTTGTGTTAGAGTTGAAAAACCACTTTTCGCACTTGTGTTAGTGTTGAAAAACCACTTTTCGCACTTGTGTTGGTGCAGGAAACCACTTTTGCACTTGTATTAGTGTGGAAAAACCACTTTTCGCACTTGTGTTAGAGTTGAAAAACCACTTTTCGCATTTGTGTTAGTGTTGAAAAACCACTTTTTGCACTTGTGTTAGAGTTGAAAAACCACTTTTCGCACTTGTGTTAGTGTTGAAAAACCACATTTCGCACTTGTGTTAGTGTTGAAAAACCACTTTTCGCACTCGTGTTGGTGCAGGAAACCACTTTTGCACTTGTATTAGTGTGGAAAAAACACTTTTCGCACTTGTGTTAGTGTTGAAAAACCACTTTTCGCACTTGTATTGGTGCAGGAAACCACTTTTGCACTTGTATTAGTGTGGAAAAAACACTTTTTGCACTTGTGATAGTGTTGAAAAACCACTTTTCACACTTGTGTTAGTGTTGAAAAACCACTTTTCGCACTTGTGTTGGTGCAGGAAACCACTTTTGCATTTGTATTAGTGTGGAAAAAACACTTTTTGCACTTGTGATATTGTTGAAAAACCACTTTTCGCACTTGGGTTAGTGTTGAAAAACCACTTTTCGCACTTGTGTTATTGTTGAAAAACCGCTTTTCGCACTTGTGTTATTGTTGAAAAACCACTTTTCGCACTTGTGTTAGTGTTGAAAAACCACTTTTCGCACTTGTGTTATTGTTGAAAAACCACTTTTCGCACTTGTGTTCGTGTTGAAAAACCACTTTTCGCACTTGTGTTATTGTTGAAAAACCGCTTTTCGCACTTGTGTTAGTGTTGAAAAACCACTTTTCGCACTTGTATTAGTGTGGAAAAAACACTTTTTGCACTTGTGATAGTGCAGGAAACCACTTTTCGCACTTGTGTTAGTGTTGAAAAACCACTTTTCGCACTTGTGTTGGTGCAGGAAACCACTTTTGCACTTGTATTAGTGTGGAATAAACCACTTTTTGCACTTGTGTTAGAGTTGAAAAACCACTTTTCGCACTTGTGTTAGTGTTGAAAAACCACTTTTCGCACTTGTGTTGGTGCAGGAAACCACTTTTGCACTTGTATTAGTGTGGAAAAACCACTTTTCGCACTTGTGTTAGAGTTGAAAAACCACTTTTCGCATTTGTGTTAGTGTTGAAAAACCACTTTTTGCACTTGTGTTAGAGTTGAAAAACCACTTTTCGCACTTGTGTTAGTGTTGAAAAACCACATTTCGCACTTGTGTTAGTGTTGAAAAACCACTTTTCGCACTCGTGTTGGTGCAGGAAACCACTTTTGCACTTGTATTAGTGTGGAAAAAACACTTTTCGCACTTGTGTTAGTGTTGAAAAACCACTTTTCGCACTTGTATTGGTGCAGGAAACCACTTTTGCACTTGTATTAGTGTGGAAAAAAACACTTTTTGCACTTGTGATAGTGTTGAAAAACCACTTTTCGCACTTGTGTTAGTGTTGAAAAACCACTTTTCGCACTTGTGTTGGTGCAGGAAACCACTTTTGCATTTGTATTAGTGTGGAAAAAACACTTTTTGCACTTGTGATATTGTTGAAAAACCACTTTTCGCACTTGGGTTAGTGTTGAAAAACCACTTTTCGCACTTGTGTTATTGTTGAAAAACCGCTTTTCGCACTTGTGTTATTGTTGAAAAACCACTTTTCGCACTTGTGTTAGTGTTGAAAAACCACTTTTCGCACTTGTGTTATTGTTGAAAAACCACTTTTCGCACTTGTGTTCGTGTTGAAAAACCACTTTTCGCACTTGTGTTATTGTTGAAAAACCGCTTTTCGCACTTGTGTTAGTGTTGAAAAACCACTTTTCACACTTGTGTTAGTGTTGAAAAACCACTTTTGCACTTGTGTTAGTGTTGAAAAACCACTTTTGCACTTGTATTAGTGTGGAAAAACCACTTTTCGCACTTGTGTTATTGTTGAAAAACCGCTTTTCGCACTTGTGTTAGTGTTGAAAAACCACTTTTCACACTTGTGTTAGTGTTGAAAAACCACTTTTCGCACTTGTGTTAGTGTTGAAAAACCACTTTTCGCACTTGTGTTGGTGCAGGAAACCACTTTTTCACTTGTATTAGTGTGGAAAAAACACTTTTCGCACTTGTGTTAGTGTTGAAAAACCACTTTTCGCACTTGTGTTAGTGTTGAAAAACCACTTTTCGCACTTGTGTTAGTGTTGAAAAACCACTTTTCGCACTTGTGTTATTGTTGAAAAACCACTTTTCGCACTTGTATTAGTGTGGAAAAACCACTTTTCACACTTGTGTTAGTGTTGAAAAATCACTTTTGCACTTGTATTAGTGTGGAAAAACCACTTTTCGCACTTGTGTTATTGTTGAAAAACCGCTTTTCGCACTTGTGTTAGTGTTGAAAAACCACTTTTCACACTTGTGTTAGTGTTGAAAAACCACTTTTCGCACTTGTGTTAGTGTTGAAAAACCACTTTTCGCACTTGTGTTGGTGCAGGAAACCACTTTTTCACTTGTATTAGTGTGGAAAAAACACTTTTCGCACTTGTGTTAGTGTTGAAAAACCACTTTTCGCACTTGTGTTAGTGTTGAAAAACCACTTTTCGCAGTTGTGTTGGTGCAGGAAACCACTTTTGCACTTGTATTAGTGTGGAAAAAACACTTTTCGCACTTGTGTTAGTGTTGAAAAACCACGTTTCGCACTTGTGTTAGTGTTTAAAAACCACTTTTCGCACTTGTGTTGGTGCAGGAAACCACTTTTGCACTTGTATTAGTGTGGAAAAAACACTTTTTGCACTTGTGATAGTGTTGAAAAACCACTTTTCGCACTTGTGTTAGTGTTGAAAAACCACTTTTCGCACTTGTGTTGGTGCAGGAAACCACTTTTGCACTTGTATTAGTGTGGAAAAACGACTTTTCGCACTTGTGTTAGTGTTGAAAAACAACTTTTCGCACTTGTGTTTGTGTTGAAAAACCACTTTTCGCACTTGTGTTGGTACAGGAAACCACTTTTGCACTTGTATTAGTGTGGAAAAAACACTTTTTGCACTTGTGATAGTGTTGAAAAACCACTTTTCGCACTTGTGTTAGTGTTGAAAAACCACTTTTCGCCCTTGTGTTGGTGCAGAAAACCACTTTTGCACTTGTATTAGTGTGGAAAAACCACTTTTCGCACTTGTGTTAGTGTTGAAAAAGCACTTTTCGCACTTGTGTTAGTGTTGAAAAACCACATTTCGCACTTGTGTTAGTGTTGAAAAACCACTTTTCGCACTTGTGTTGGTGCAGGAAACCACTTTTGCACTTGTATTAGTGTGGAAAAAACACTTTTTGCACTTGTGATAGTGTTGAAAAACCACTTTTCGCACTTGTGTTGGTGCAGGAAACCACTTTTGCACTTGTATTAGTGTGGAAAAACCACTTTTCGCACTTGTGTTGGTGCAGGAAACCACTTTTGCACTTGTATTAGTGTGGAAAAAACACTTTTTGCACTTGTGATAGTGTTGAAAAACCACTTTTCGCACTTGTGTTAGTGTTGAAAAACCACTTTTCGCCCTTGTGTTGGTGCAGAAAACCACTTTTGCACTTGTATTAGTGTGGAAAAACCACTTTTCGCACTTGTGTTAGTGTTGAAAAAGCACTTTTCGCACTTGTGTTAGTGTTGAAAAACCACATTTCGCACTTGTGTTAGTGTTGAAAAACCACTTTTCGCACTTGTGTTGGTGCAGGAAACCACTTTTGTACTTGTATTAGTGTGGAAAAAACACTTCTTGCACTTGTGTTGGTGCAGGAAACCACTTTTGCACTTGTATTAGTGTGGAAAAACCACTTTTCGCACTTGTGTTAGTGTTGAAAAACCACTTTTCGCACTTGTGTTAGTGTTGAAAAACCACTTTTCGCACTTGTGTTGGTGCAGGAAACCACTTTTGCACTTGTATTAGTGTGGAAAAAACACTTTTTGCACTTGTGATAGTGTTGAAAAACCACTTTTCGCACTTGTGTTAGTGTTGAAAAACCACTTTTCGCACTTGTGTTGGTGCAGGAAACCACTTTTGCACTTGTATTAGTGTGGAAAAAACACTTTTTGCACTTGTGATAGTGTTGAAAAACCACTTTTCGCACTTGGGTTAGTGTTGAAAAACCACTTTTCGCACTTGTGTTGGTGCAGGAAACCACTTTTGCACTTGTATTAGTGTGGAAAAACACTTTTCGCACTTGTGTTAGTGTTGAAAAACCACTTTTCGCACTTGTGTTAGTGTTGAAAAACCACTTTTCGCACTTGTGTTGGTGCAGGAAAACCACTTTTGCACTTGTATTAGTGTGGAAAAACCACTTTTCGCACTTGTGTTAGTGTTGAAAAACCCCCTTTCACACTTGTGTTAGTGTTGAAAAACCGCTTTTCGCACTTGTGTTAGTGTTGAAAAACCACTTTTCACACTTGTGTTAGTGTTGAAAACCCACTTTTGCACTTGTATTAGTGTGGAAAAACCACTTTTCGCACTTGTGTTATTGTTGAAAAACCGCTTTTCGCACTTGTGTTAGTGTTGAAAAACCACTTTTCACACTTGTGTTAGTGTTGAAAAACCACTTTTCGCACTTGTGTTAGTGTTGAAAAACCACTTTTCGCACTTGTGTTGGTGCAGGAAACCACTTTTTCACTTGTATTAGTGTGGAAAAAACACTTTTCGCACTTGTGTAAGTGTTGAAAAACCACTTTTCGCACTTGTGTTAGTGTTGAAAAACCACTTTTCGCACTTGTGTTGGTACAGGAAACCACTTTTGCACTTGTATTAGTGTGGAAAAACCACTTGTCGCACTTGTGTTATTGTTGAAAAACCACTTTTCGCACTTGTATTAGTGTGGAAAAACCACTTTTCACACTTGTGTTAGTGTTGAAAAACCACTTTTGCACTTGTATTAGTGTGGAAAAACCACTTTTCGCACTTGTGTTATTGTTGAAAAACCGCTTTTCGCACTTGTGTTAGTGTTGAAAAACCACTTTTCACACTTGTGTTAGTGTTGAAAAACCACTTTTCGCACTTGTGTTAGTGTTGAAAAACCACTTTTCGCACTTGTGTTGGTGCAGGAAACCACTTTTTCACTTGTATTAGTGTGGAAAAAACACTTTTCGCACTTGTCTTAGTGTTGAAAAACCACTTTTCGCACTTGTGTTAGTGTTGAAAAACCACTTTTCGCAGTTGTGTTGGTGCAGGAAACCACTTTTGCACTTGTATTAGTGTGGAAAAAACACTTTTCGCACTTGTGTTAGTGTTGAAAAACCACTTTTCGCACTTGTATTGGTGCAGGAAACCACTTTTGCACTTGTATTAGTGTGGAAAAAACACTTTTTGCACTTGTGATAGTGTTGAAAAACCACTTTTCGCACTTGTGTTAGTGTTGAAAAACCACTTTTCGCACTTGTGTTGGTGCAGGAAACCACTTTTGCACTTGTATTAGTGTGGAAAAAACACTTTTTGCACTTGTGATATTGTTGAAAAACCACTTTTCGCACTTGGGTTAGTGTTGAAAAACCACTTTTCGCACTTGTGTTATTGTTGAAAAACCGCTTTTCGCACTTGTGTTAGTGTTGAAAAACCACTTTTCACACTTGTGTTAGTGTTGAAAAACCACTTTTCGCACTTGTGTTAGTGTTGAAAAACCACTTTTCGCACTTGTGTTATTGTTGAAAAACCGCTTTTCGCACTTGTGTTAGTGTTGAAAAACCACTTTTCACACTTGTGTTAGTGTTGAAAAACCACTTTTGCACTTGTATTAGTGTGGAAAAACCACTTTTCGCACTTGTGTTATTGTTGAAAAACCGCTTTTCGCACTTGTGTTAGTGTTGAAAAACCACTTTTCACACTTGTGTTAGTGTTGAAAAACCACTTTTCGCACTTGTGTTAGTGTTGAAAAACCACTTTTCGCACTTGTGTTGGTGCAGGAAACCACTTTTTCACTTGTATTAGTGTGGAAAAAACACTTTTCGCACTTGTGTTAGTGTTGAAAAACCACTTTTCGCACTTGTGTTAGTGTTGAAAAACCACTTTTCGCACTTGTGTTCGTGTTGAAAAACCACTTTTCGCACTTGTGTTATTGTTGAAAAACCACTTTTCGCACTTGTATTAGTGTGGAAAAACCACTTTTCACACTTGTGTTAGTGTTGAAAAACCACTTTTGCACTTGTATTAGTGTGGAAAAACCACTTTTCGCACTTGTGTTATTGTTGAAAAACCACTTTTCGCACTTGTGTTAGTGTTGAAAAACCGCTTTTCGCACTTGTGTTAGTGTTGAAAAACCACTTTTCGCACCTGTGTTAGTGTTGAAAAACCACTTTTCGCACTTGTGTTGGTGTTGAAAAACCACTTTTCGCACTTGTGTTAGTGTGGAAAAAACACTTTTCGCACTTGTGTTAGTGTTGAAAAACCACTTTTCGCACTTGTGTTAGTGTTGAAAAACCACTTTTCGCAGTTGTGTTGGTGCAGGAAACCACTTTTGCACTTGTATTAGTGTGGAAAAAACACTTTTTGCACTTGTGATAGTGTTGAAAAACCACTTTTCGCACTTGTATTAGTGTGGAAAAAACACTTTTTGCACTTGTGATAGTGCAGGAAACCACTTTTCGCACTTGTGTTAGTGTTGAAAAACCACTTTTCGCACTTGTGTTGGTGCAGGAAACCACTTTTGCTCTTGTATTAGTGTGGAAAAACCACTTTTTGCACTTGTGTTAGAGTTGAAAAACCACTTTTCGCACTTTTGTTAGTGTTGAAAAACCACTTTTCGCACTTGTGTTGGTGCAGGAAACCACTTTTGCACTTGTATTAGTGTGGAAAAACCACTTTTCGCACTTGTGTTATTGTTGAAAAACCACTTTTCGCACTTGTGTTAGTGTTGAAAAACCGCTTTTCGCACTTGTGTTAGTGTTGAAAAACCACTTTTCGCACTTGTGTTAGTGTTGAAAAACCACTTTTCGCACTTGTGTTGGTGTTGAAAAACCACTTTTCGCACTTGTGTTAGTGTGGAAAAAACACTTTTCGCACTTGTGTTAGTGTTGAAAAACCACTTTTCGCACTTGTGTTAGTGTTGAAAAACCACTTTTCGCAGTTGTGTTGGTGCAGGAAACCACTTTTGCACTTGTATTAGTGTGGAAAAAACACTTTTTGCACTTGTGATAGTGTTGAAAAACCACTTTTCGCACTTGTATTAGTGTGGAAAAAACACTTTTTGCACTTGTGATAGTGCAGGAAACCACTTTTCGCACTTGTGTTAGTGTTGAAAAACCACTTTTCGCACTTGTGTTGGTGCAGGAAACCACTTTTGCACTTGTATTAGTGTGGAAAAACCACTTTTTGCACTTGTGTTAGAGTTGAAAAACCACTTTTCGCACTTGTGTTAGTGTTGAAAAACCACTTTTCGCACTTGTGTTGGTGCAGGAAACCACTTTTGCACTTGTATTAGTGTGGAAAAACCACTTTTCACACTTGTGTTAGAGTTGAAAAACCACTTTTCGCATTTGTGTTAGTGTTGAAAAACCACTTTTCGCACTTGTGTTAGAGTTGAAAAACCACTTTTCGCACTTGTGTTAGTGTTGAAAAACCACATTTCGCACTTGTGTTAGTGTTGAAAAACCACTTTTCGCACTTGTGTTGGTGCAGGAAACCACTTTTGCACTTGTATTAGTGTGGAAAAACCACTTTTCGCACTTGTGTTATTGTTGAAAAACCACTTTTCGCACTTGTGTTAGTGTTGAAAAACCACTTTTCGCACTTGTGTTAGTGTTGAAAAACCACTTTTCGCACTTGTGTTAGTGTTGAAAAACCACTTTTCGCACTTGTGTTGGTGTTGAAAAACCACTTTTCGCACTTGTGTTAGTGTGGAAAAAACACTTTTTGCACTTGTGTTAGTGTTGAAAAACCACTTTTCGCACTTGTGTTAGTGTTGAAAAACCACTTTTCGCAGTTGTGTTGGTGCAGGAAACCACTTTTGCACTTGTATTAGTGTGGAAAAAACACTTTTCGCACTTGTGTTAGTGTTGAAAAACCACGTTTCGCACTTGTGTTAGTGTTGAAAAACCACTTTTCGCACTTGTGTTGGTGCAGGAAACCACTTTTGCACTTGTATTAGTGTGGAAAAACCACTTTTCGCACTTGTGTTAGTGTTGAAAAACCACTTTTCGCACTTGTGTTGGTGCAGGAAACCACTTTTGCACTTGTATTAGTGTGGAAAAACCACTTTTCGCACTTGTGTTAGTGTTGAAAAACCACTTTTCGCACTTGTGTTGGTGCAGGAAACCACTTTTGCACTTGTATTAGTGTGGAAAAAACACTTTTTGCACTTGTGATAGTGTTGAAAAACCACTTTTCGCACTTGTATTAGTGTGGAAAAAACACTTTTTGCACTTGTGATAGTGCAGGAAACCACTTTTCGCACTTGTGTTAGTGTTGAAAAACCACTTTTCGCACTTGTGTTGGTGCAGGAAACCACTTTTGCACTTGTATTAGTGTGGAATAAACCACTTTTTGCACTTGTGTTAGAGTTGAAAAACCACTTTTCGCACTTGTGTTAGTGTTGAAAAACCACTTTTCGCACTTGTGTTGGTGCAGGAAACCACTTTTGCACTTGTATTAGTGTGGAAAAACCACTTTTCGCACTTGTGTTAGAGTTGAAAAACCACTTTTCGCATTTGTGTTAGTGTTGAAAAACCACTTTTTGCACTTGTGTTAGAGTTGAAAAACCACTTTTCGCACTTGTGTTAGTGTTGAAAAACCACATTTCGCACTTGTGTTAGTGTTGAAAAACCACTTTTCGCACTCGTGTTGGTGCAGGAAACCACTTTTGCACTTGTATTAGTGTGGAAAAAACACTTTTCGCACTTGTGTTAGTGTTGAAAAACCACTTTTCGCACTTGTATTGGTGCAGGAAACCACTTTTGCACTTGTATTAGTGTGGAAAAAACACTTTTTGCACTTGTGATAGTGTTGAAAAACCACTTTTCACACTTGTGTTAGTGTTGAAAAACCACTTTTCGCACTTGTGTTGGTGCAGGAAACCACTTTTGCATTTGTATTAGTGTGGAAAAAACACTTTTTGCACTTGTGATATTGTTGAAAAACCACTTTTCGCACTTGGGTTAGTGTTGAAAAACCACTTTTCGCACTTGTGTTATTGTTGAAAAACCGCTTTTCGCACTTGTGTTATTGTTGAAAAACCACTTTTCGCACTTGTGTTAGTGTTGAAAAACCACTTTTCGCACTTGTGTTATTGTTGAAAAACCACTTTTCGCACTTGTGTTCGTGTTGAAAAACCACTTTTCGCACTTGTGTTATTGTTGAAAAACCGCTTTTCGCACTTGTGTTAGTGTTGAAAAACCACTTTTCACACTTGTGTTAGTGTTGAAAAACCACTTTTGCACTTGTGTTAGTGTTGAAAAACCACTTTTGCACTTGTATTAGTGTGGAAAAACCACTTTTCGCACTTGTGTTATTGTTGAAAAACCGCTTTTCGCACTTGTGTTAGTGTTGAAAAACCACTTTTCACACTTGTGTTAGTGTTGAAAAACCACTTTTCGCACTTGTGTTAGTGTTGAAAAACCACTTTTCGCACTTGTGTTGGTGCAGGAAACCACTTTTTCACTTGTATTAGTGTGGAAAAAACACTTTTCGCACTTGTGTTAGTGTTGAAAAACCACTTTTCGCACTTGTGTTAGTGTTGAAAAACCACTTTTCGCACTTGTGTTAGTGTTGAAAAACCACTTTTCGCACTTGTGTTATTGTTGAAAAACCACTTTTCGCACTTGTATTAGTGTGGAAAAACCACTTTTCACACTTGTGTTAGTGTTGAAAAATCACTTTTGCACTTGTATTAGTGTGGAAAAACCACTTTTCGCACTTGTGTTATTGTTGAAAAACCGCTTTTCGCACTTGTGTTAGTGTTGAAAAACCACTTTTCACACTTGTGTTAGTGTTGAAAAACCACTTTTCGCACTTGTGTTAGTGTTGAAAAACCACTTTTCGCACTTGTGTTGGTGCAGGAAACCACTTTTTCACTTGTATTAGTGTGGAAAAAACACTTTTCGCACTTGTGTTAGTGTTGAAAAACCACTTTTCGCACTTGTGTTAGTGTTGAAAAACCACTTTTCGCAGTTGTGTTGGTGCAGGAAACCACTTTTGCACTTGTATTAGTGTGGAAAAAACACTTTTCGCACTTGTGTTAGTGTTGAAAAACCACGTTTCGCACTTGTGTTAGTGTTTAAAAACCACTTTTCGCACTTGTGTTGGTGCAGGAAACCACTTTTGCACTTGTATTAGTGTGGAAAAAACACTTTTTGCACTTGTGATAGTGTTGAAAAACCACTTTTCGCACTTGTGTTAGTGTTGAAAAACCACTTTTCGCACTTGTGTTGGTGCAGGAAACCACTTTTGCACTTGTATCAGTGTGGAAAAACGACTTTTCGCACTTGTGTTAGTGTTGAAAAACAACTTTTCGCACTTGTGTTTGTGTTGAAAAACCACTTTTCGCACTTGTGTTGGTACAGGAAACCACTTTTGCACTTGTATTAGTGTGGAAAAAACACTTTTTGCACTTGTGATAGTGTTGAAAAACCACTTTTCGCACTTGTGTTAGTGTTGAAAAACCACTTTTCGCCCTTGTGTTGGTGCAGAAAACCACTTTTGCACTTGTATTAGTGTGGAAAAACCACTTTTCGCACTTGTGTTAGTGTTGAAAAAGCACTTTTCGCACTTGTGTTAGTGTTGAAAAACCACATTTCGCACTTGTGTTAGTGTTGAAAAACCACTTTTCGCACTTGTGTTGGTGCAGGAAACCACTTTTGCACTTGTATTAGTGTGGAAAAAACACTTTTTGCACTTGTGATAGTGTTGAAAAACCACTTTTCGCACTTGTGTTGGTGCAGGAAACCACTTTTGCACTTGTATTAGTGTGGAAAAACCACTTTTCGCACTTGTGTTGGTGCAGGAAACCACTTTTGCACTTGTATTAGTGTGGAAAAAACACTTTTTGCACTTGTGATAGTGTTGAAAAACCACTTTTCGCACTTGTGTTAGTGTTGAAAAACCACTTTTCGCCCTTGTGTTGGTGCAGAAAACCACTTTTGCACTTGTATTAGTGTGGAAAAACCACTTTTCGCACTTGTGTTAGTGTTGAAAAAGCACTTTTCGCACTTGTGTTAGTGTTGAAAAACCACATTTCGCACTTGTGTTAGTGTTGAAAAACCACTTTTCGCACTTGTGTTGGTGCAGGAAACCACTTTTGTACTTGTATTAGTGTGGAAAAAACACTTCTTGCACTTGTGTTGGTGCAGGAAACCACTTTTGCACTTGTATTAGTGTGGAAAAACCACTTTTCGCACTTGTGTTAGTGTTGAAAAACCACTTTTCGCACTTGTGTTAGTGTTGAAAAACCACTTTTCGCACTTGTGTTGGTGCAGGAAACCACTTTTGCACTTGTATTAGTGTGGAAAAAACACTTTTTGCACTTGTGATAGTGTTGAAAAACCACTTTTCGCACTTGTGTTAGTGTTGAAAAACCACTTTTCGCACTTGTGTTGGTGCAGGAAACCACTTTTGCACTTGTATTAGTGTGGAAAAAACACTTTTTGCACTTGTGATAGTGTTGAAAAACCACTTTTCGCACTTGGGTTAGTGTTGAAAAACCACTTTTCGCACTTGTGTTGGTGCAGGAAACCACTTTTGCACTTGTATTAGTGTGGAAAAACACTTTTCGCACTTGTGTTAGTGTTGAAAAACCACTTTTCGCACTTGTGTTAGTGTTGAAAAACCACTTTTCGCACTTGTGTTGGTGCAGGAAAACCACTTTTGCACTTGTATTAGTGTGGAAAAACCACTTTTCGCACTTGTGTTAGTGTTGAAAAACCCCCTTTCACACTTGTGTTAGTGTTGAAAAACCGCTTTTCGCACTTGTGTTAGTGTTGAAAAACCACTTTTCACACTTGTGTTAGTGTTGAAAACCCACTTTTGCACTTGTATTAGTGTGGAAAAACCACTTTTCGCACTTGTGTTATTGTTGAAAAACCGCTTTTCGCACTTGTGTTAGTGTTGAAAAACCACTTTTCACACTTGTGTTAGTGTTGAAAAACCACTTTTCGCACTTGTGTTAGTGTTGAAAAACCACTTTTCGCACTTGTGTTGGTGCAGGAAACCACTTTTTCACTTGTATTAGTGTGGAAAAAACACTTTTCGCACTTGTGTAAGTGTTGAAAAACCACTTTTCGCACTTGTGTTAGTGTTGAAAAACCACTTTTCGCACTTGTGTTGGTACAGGAAACCACTTTTGCACTTGTATTAGTATGGAAAAACCACTTGTCGCACTTGTGTTATTGTTGAAAAACCACTTTTCGCACTTGTATTAGTGTGGAAAAACCACTTTTCACACTTGTGTTAGTGTTGAAAAACCACTTTTGCACTTGTATTAGTGTGGAAAAACCACTTTTCGCACTTGTGTTATTGTTGAAAAACCGCTTTTCGCACTTGTGTTAGTGTTGAAAAACCACTTTTCACACTTGTGTTAGTGTTGAAAAACCACTTTTCGCACTTGTGTTAGTGTTGAAAAACCACTTTTCGCACTTGTGTTGGTGCAGGAAACCACTTTTTCACTTGTATTAGTGTGGAAAAAACACTTTTCGCACTTGTCTTAGTGTTGAAAAACCACTTTTCGCACTTGTGTTAGTGTTGAAAAACCACTTTTCGCAGTTGTGTTGGTGCAGGAAACCACTTTTGCACTTGTATTAGTGTGGAAAAAACACTTTTCGCACTTGTGTTAGTGTTGAAAAACCACTTTTCGCACTTGTGTTGGTGCAGGAAACCACTTTTTCACTTGTATTAGTGTGGAAAAAACACTTTTCGCACTTGTGTTAGTGTTGAAAAACCACTTTTCGCACTTGTGTTAGTGTTGAAAAACCACTTTTCGCAGTTGTGTTGGTGCAGGAAACCACTTTTGCACTTGTATTAGTGTGGAAAAAACACTTTTCGCACTTGTGTTAGTGTTGAAAAACCACTTTTCGCACTTGTGTTAGTGTTGAAAAACCACTTTTCGCACTTGTGTTGGTGCAGGAACCCACTTTTGCACTTGTATTAGTGTGGAAAAACCACTTTTCGCACTTGTGTTATTGTTGAAAAACCACTTTTCGCACTTGTATTAGTGTGGAAAAACCACTTTTCACACTTGTGTTAGTTTTGAAAAACCACTTTTGCACTTGTATTAGTGTGGAAAAACCACTTTTCGCACTTGTGTTATTGTTGAAAAACCGCTTTTCGCACTTGTGTTAGTGTTGAAAAACCACTTTTCACACTTGTGTTAGTGTTGAAAAACCACTTTTCGCACTTGTGTTAGTGTTGAAAAACCACTTTTCGCACTTGTGTTGGTGCAGGAAACCACTTTTGCACTTGTATTAGTGTGGAAAAACGACTTTTCGCACTTGTGTTAGTGTTGAAAAACCACTTTTCGCACATGTGTTGGTGCAGGAAACCACTTTTGCACTTGTATTAGTGTGGAAAAAACTCTTTTCGCACTTGTGTTAGTGTTGAAAAAACACTTTTCGCACTTGTGTTAGTGTTGAAAAACCACGTTTCGCACTTGTGTTAGTGTTGAAAAACCACTTTTCGCACTTGTGTTGGTGCAGGAAACCACTTTTGCACTTGTATTAGTGTGGAAAAAACACTTTTTGCACTTGTGATAGTGTTGAAAAACCACTTTTTGCACTTGTGTTAGTGTTGAAAAACCACTTTTCGCACTTGTGTTGGTGCAGGAAACAACTTTTGCACTTGTATTAGTGTGGAAAAACGACTTTTCGCACTTGTGTTAGTGTTGAAAAACAACTTTTCGCACTTGTGTTTGTGTTGAAAAACCACTTTTCGCACTTGTGTTGGTACAGGAAACCACTTTTGCACTTGTATTAGTGTGGAAAAAACACTTTTTGCACTTGTGATAGTGTTGAAAAACCACTTTTCGCACTTGTGTTAGTGTTGAAAAACCACTTTTCGCCCTTGTGTTGGTGCAGAAAACCACTTTTGCACTTGTATTAGTGTGGAAAAACACTTTTCGCACTTGTGTTAGTGTTGAAAAACCACTTTTCGCACTTGTGTTAGTGTTGAAAAACCACTTTTCGCACTTGTGTTGGTGCAGGAAAACCACTTTTGCACTTGTATTAGTGTGGAAAAACCACTTTTCGCACTTGTGTTAGTGTTGAAAAACCCCCTTTCACACTTGTGTTAGTGTTGAAAAACCGCTTTTTGCACTTGTGTTAGTGTTGAAAAACCACTTTTCACACTTGTGTTAGTGTTGAAAACCCACTTTTGCACTTGTATTAGTGTGGAAAAACCACTTTTCGCACTTGTGTTATTGTTGAACAACCGCTTTTCGCACTTGTGTTAGTGTTGAAAAACCACTTTTCACACTTGTGTTAGTGTTGAAAAACCACTTTTCGCACTTGTGTTAGTGTTGAAAAACCACTTTTCGCACTTGTGTTGGTGCAGGAAACCACTTTTTCACTTGTATTAGTGTGGAAAAAACACTTTTCGCACTTGTGTTAGTGTTGAAAAACCACTTTTCGCACTTGTGTTAGTGTTGAAAAACCACTTTTCGCACTTGTGTTGGTGCAGGAAACCACTTTTGCACTTGTATTAGTGTGGAAAAACCACTTTTCGCACTTGTGTTATTGTTGAAAAACCACTTTTCGCACTTGTATTAGTGTGGAAAAACCACTTTTCACACTTGTGTTAGTGTTGAAAAACCACTTTTGCACTTGTATTAGTGTGGAAAAACCACTTTTCGCACTTGTGTTATTGTTGAAAAACCGCTTTTCGCACTTGTGTTAGTGTTGAAAAACCACTTTTCACACTTGTGTTAGTGTTGAAAAACCACTTTTCGCACTTGTGTTAGTGTTGAAAAACCACTTTTCGCACTTGTGTTGGTGCAGGAAACCACTTTTTCACTTGTATTAGTGTGGAAAAAACACTTTTCGCACTTGTGTTAGTGTTGAAAAACCACTTTTCGCACTTGTGTTAGTGTTGAAAAACCACTTTTCGCAGTTGTGTTGGTGCAGGAAACCACTTTTGCACTTGTATTAGTGTGGAAAAAACACTTTTAGCACTTGTGTTAGTGTTGAAAAACCACTTTTCGCACTTGTGTTGGTGCAGGAAACCACTTTTTCACTTGTATTAGTGTGGAAAAAACACTTTTCGCACTTGTGTTAGTGTTGAAAAACCACTTTTCGCACTTGTGTTAGTGTTGAAAAACCACTTTTCGCAGTTGTGTTGGTGCAGGAAACCACTTTTGCACTTGTATTAGTGTGGAAAAAACACTTTTCGCACTTGTGTTAGTGTTGAAAAACCACTTTTCGCACTTGTGTTAGTGTTGAAAAACCACTTTTCGCACTTGTGTTGGTGCAGGAACCCACTTTTGCACTTATATTAGTGTGGAAAAACCACTTTTCGCACTTGTGTTATTGTTGAAAAACCACTTTTCGCACTTGTATTAGTGTGGAAAAACCACTTTTCACACTTGTGTTAGTGTTGAAAAACCACTTTTGCACTTGTATTAGTGTGGCAAAACCACTTTTCGCACTTGTGTTATTGTTGAAAAACCGCTTTTCGCACTTGTGTTAGTGTTGAAAAACCACTTTTCACACTTGTGTTAGTGTTGAAAAACCACTTTTCGCACTTGTGTTAGTGTTGAAAAACCACTTTTCGCACTTGTGTTGGTGCAGGAAACCACTTTTGCACTTGTATTAGTGTGGAAAAACGACTTTTCGCACTTGTGTTAGTGTTGAAAAACCACTTTTCGCACATGTGTTGGTGCAGGAAACCACTTTTGCACTTGTATTAGTGTGGAAAAAACTCTTTTCGCACTTGTGTTAGTGTTGAAAAAACACTTTTTGCACTTGTGTTAGTGTTGAAAAACCACGTTTCGCACTTGTGTTAGTGTTGAAAAACCACTTTTCGCACTTGTGTTGGTGCAGGAAACCACTTTTGCACTTGTATTAGTGTGGAAAAAACACTTTTTGCACTTGTGATAGTGTTGAAAAACCACTTTTTGCACTTGTGTTAGTGTTGAAAAACCACTTTTCGCACTTGTGTTGGTGCAGGAAACCACTTTTGCACTTGTATTAGTGTGGAAAAACGACTTTTCGCACTTGTGTTAGTGTTGAAAAACCACTTTTCGCACTTGTGTTGGTGCAGGAAACCACTTTTGCACTTGTATTAGTGTGGAAAAACGACTTTTTGCACTTGTGTTAGTGTTGAAAAACAACTTTTCGCACTTGTGTTAGTGTTGAAAAACCACTTTTCGCACTTGTGTTGGTGCAGGAAACCACTTTTGTACTTGTATTAGTGTGGAAAAAACACTTTTTGCACTTGTGTTGGTGCAGGAAACCACTTTTGCACTTGTATTAGTGTGGAAAAACCACTTTTCGCACTTGTGTTAGTGTTGAAAAACCACTTTTCGCACTTGTGTTAGTGTTGAAAAACCACTTTTCGCACTTGTGTTGGTGCAGGAAACCACTTTTGCACTTGTATTAGTGTGGAAAAAACACTTTTTGCACTTGTGATAGTGTTGAAAAACCACTTTTTGCACTTGTGTTAGTGTTGAAAAACCACTTTTTGCACTTGTGTTGGTGCAGGAAACCACTTTTGCACTTGTATTAGTGTGGAAAAACGACTTTTCGCACTTGTGTTAGTGTTGAAAAACCACTTTTCGCACTTGTGTTGGTGCAGGAAACCACTTTTTCACTTGTATTAGTGTGGAAAAAACACTTTTCGCACTTGTGTTAGTGTTGAAAAACCACTTTTCGCACTTGTGTTAGTGTTGAAAAACCACTTTTCGCAGTTGTGTTGGTGCAGGAAACCACTTTTGCACTTGTATTAGTGTGGAAAAAACACTTTTCGCACTTGTGTTAGTGTTGAAAAACCACTTTTCGCACTTGTGTTAGTGTTGAAAAACCACTTTTCGCACTTGTGTTGGTGCAGGAACCCACTTTTGCACTTGTATTAGTGTGGAAAAACCACTTTTCGCACTTGTGTTATTGTTGAAAAACCACTTTTCGCACTTGTATTAGTGTGGAAAAACCACTTTTCACACTTGTGTTAGTTTTGAAAAACCACTTTTGCACTTGTATTAGTGTGGAAAAACCACTTTTCGCACTTGTGTTATTGTTGAAAAACCGCTTTTCGCACTTGTGTTAGTGTTGAAAAACCACTTTTCACACTTGTGTTAGTGTTGAAAAACCACTTTTCGCACTTGTGTTAGTGTTGAAAAACCACTTTTCGCACTTGTGTTGGTGCAGGAAACCACTTTTGCACTTGTATTAGTGTGGAAAAACGACTTTTCGCACTTGTGTTAGTGTTGAAAAACCACTTTTCGCACATGTGTTGGTGCAGGAAACCACTTTTGCACTTGTATTAGTGTGGAAAAAACTCTTTTCGCACTTGTGTTAGTGTTGAAAAAACACTTTTCGCACTTGTATTAGTGTTGAAAAACCACGTTTCGCACTTGTGTTAGTGTTGAAAAACCACTTTTCGCACTTGTGTTGGTGCAGGAAACCACTTTTGCACTTGTATTAGTGTGGAAAAAACACTTTTTGCACTTGTGATAGTGTTGAAAAACCACTTTTTGCACTTGTGTTAGTGTTGAAAAACCACTTTTCGCACATGTGTTGGTGCAGGAAACAACTTTTGCACTTGTATTAGTGTGGAAAAACGACTTTTCGCACTTGTGTTAGTGTTGAAAAACAACTTTTCGCACTTGTGTTTGTGTTGAAAAACCACTTTTCGCACTTGTGTTGGTACAGGAAACCACTTTTGCACTTGTATTAGTGTGGAAAAAACACTTTTTGCACTTGTGATAGTGTTGAAAAACCACTTTTCGCACTTGTGTTAGTGTTGAAAAACCACTTTTCGCCCTTGTGTTGGTGCAGAAAACCACTTTTGCACTTGTATTAGTGTGGAAAAACACTTTTCGCACTTGTGTTAGTGTTGAAAAACCACTTTTCGCACTTGTGTTAGTGTTGAAAAACCACTTTTCGCACTTGTGTTGGTGCAGGAAAACCACTTTTGCACTTGTATTAGTGTGGAAAAACCACTTTTCGCACTTGTGTTAGTGTTGAAAAACCCCCTTTCACACTTGTGTTAGTGTTGAAAAACCGCTTTTTGCACTTGTGTTAGTGTTGAAAAACCACTTTTCACACTTGTGTTAGTGTTGAAAACCCACTTTTGCACTTGTATTAGTGTGGAAAAACCACTTTTCGCACTTGTGTTATTGTTGAAAAACCGCTTTTCGCACTTGTGTTAGTGTTGAAAAACCACTTTTCACACTTGTGTTAGTGTTGAAAAACCACTTTTCGCACTTGTGTTAGTGTTGAAAAACCACTTTTCGCACTTGTGTTGGTGCAGGAAACCACTTTTTCACTTGTATTAGTGTGGAAAAAACACTTTTCGCACTTGTGTTAGTGTTGAAAAACCACTTTTCGCACTTGTGTTAGTGTTGAAAAACCACTTTTCGCACTTGTGTTGGTGCAGGAAACCACTTTTGCACTTGTATTAGTGTGGAAAAACCACTTTTCGCACTTGTGTTATTGTTGAAAAACCACTTTTCGCACTTGTATTAGTGTGGAAAAACCACTTTTCACACTTGTGTTAGTGTTGAAAAACCACTTTTGCACTTGTATTAGTGTGGAAAAACCACTTTTCGCACTTGTGTTATTGTTGAAAAACCGCTTTTCGCACTTGTGTTAGTGTTGAAAAACCACTTTTCACACTTGTGTTAGTGTTGAAAAACCACTTTTCGCACTTGTGTTAGTGTTGAAAAACCACTTTTCGCACTTGTGTTGGTGCAGGAAACCACTTTTTCACTTGTATTAGTGTGGAAAAAACACTTTTCGCACTTGTGTTAGTGTTGAAAAACCACTTTTCGCACTTGTGTTAGTGTTGAAAAACCACTTTTCGCAGTTGTGTTGGTGCAGGAAACCACTTTTGCACTTGTATTAGTGTGGAAAAAACACTTTTAGCACTTGTGTTAGTGTTGAAAAACCACTTTTCGCACTTGTGTTGGTGCAGGAAACCACTTTTTCACTTGTATTAGTGTGGAAAAAACACTTTTCGCACTTGTGTTAGTGTTGAAAAACCACTTTTCGCACTTGTGTTAGTGTTGAAAAACCACTTTTCGCAGTTGTGTTGGTGCAGGAAACCACTTTTGCACTTGTATTAGTGTGGAAAAAACACTTTTCGCACTTGTGTTAGTGTTGAAAAACCACTTTTCGCACTTGTGTTAGTGTTGAAAAACCACTTTTCGCACTTGTGTTGGTGCAGGAACCCACTTTTGCACTTATATTAGTGTGGAAAAACCACTTTTCGCACTTGTGTTATTGTTGAAAAACCACTTTTCGCACTTGTATTAGTGTGGAAAAACCACTTTTCACACTTGTGTTAGTGTTGAAAAACCACTTTTGCACTTGTATTAGTGTGGCAAAACCACTTTTCGCACTTGTGTTATTGTTGAAAAACCGCTTTTCGCACTTGTGTTAGTGTTGAAAAACCACTTTTCACACTTGTGTTAGTGTTGAAAAACCACTTTTCGCACTTGTGTTAGTGTTGAAAAACCACTTTTCGCACTTGTGTTGGTGCAGGAAACCACTTTTGCACTTGTATTAGTGTGGAAAAACGACTTTTCGCACTTGTGTTAGTGTTGAAAAACCACTTTTCGCACATGTGTTGGTGCAGGAAACCACTTTTGCACTTGTATTAGTGTGGAAAAAACTCTTTTCGCACTTGTGTTAGTGTTGAAAAAACACTTTTTGCACTTGTGTTAGTGTTGAAAAACCACGTTTCGCACTTGTGTTAGTGTTGAAAAACCACTTTTCGCACTTGTGTTGGTGCAGGAAACCACTTTTGCACTTGTATTAGTGTGGAAAAAACACTTTTTGCACTTGTGATAGTGTTGAAAAACCACTTTTTGCACTTGTGTTAGTGTTGAAAAACCACTTTTCGCACTTGTGTTGGTGCAGGAAACCACTTTTGCACTTGTATTAGTGTGGAAAAACGACTTTTCGCACTTGTGTTAGTGTTGAAAAACCACTTTTCGCACTTGTGTTGGTGCAGGAAACCACTTTTGCACTTGTATTAGTGTGGAAAAACGACTTTTTGCACTTGTGTTAGTGTTGAAAAACAACTTTTCGCACTTGTGTTAGTGTTGAAAAACCACTTTTCGCACTTGTGTTGGTGCAGGAAACCACTTTTGTACTTGTATTAGTGTGGAAAAAACACTTTTTGCACTTGTGTTGGTGCAGGAAACCACTTTTGCACTTGTATTAGTGTTGAAAAACCACTTTTCGCACTTGTGTTAGTGTTGAAAAACCACTTTTCGCACTTGTGTTGGTGCAGGAAACCACTTTTGCACTTGTATTAGTGTGGAAAAAACACTTTTTGCACTTGTGATAGTGTTGAAAAACCACTTTTTGCACTTGTGTTAGTGTTGAAAAACCACTTTTTGCACTTGTGTTGGTGCAGGAAACCACTTTTGCACTTGTATTAGTGTGGAAAAACGACTTTTCGCACTTGTGTTAGTGTTGAAAAACCACTTTTCGCACTTGTGTTGGTGCAGGAAACCACTTTTGCACTTGTATTAGTGTGGAAAAACGACTTTTTGCACTTGTGTTAGTGTTGAAAAACAACTTTTCGCACTTGTGTTAGTGTTGAAAAACCACTTTTCGCACTTGTGTTGGTGCAGGAAACCACTTTTGTACTTGTATTAGTGTGGAAAAAACACTTTTTGCACTTGTGTTGGTGCAGGAAACCACTTTTGCACTTGTATTAGTGTGGAAAAACCACTTTTCGCACTTGTGTTAGTGTTGAAAAACCACTTTTCGCACTTGTGTTAGTGTTGAAAAACCACTTTTCGCACTTGTGTTGGTGCAGGAAACCACTTTTGCACTTGTATTAGTGTGGAAAAAACACTTTTTGCACTTGTGATAGTGTTGAAAAACCACTTTTTGCACTTGGGTTCATGTTGAAAAACCACTTTTCGCACTTGTGTTGGTGCAGGAAACCACTTTTGCACTTGTATTAGTGTGGAAAAACACTTTTCGCACTTGTGTTAGTGTTGAAAAACCACTTTTCGCACTTGTGTTAGTGTTGAAAAAACACTTTTTGCACTTGTGTTAGTGTTGAAAAACCACTTTTCACACTTGTGTTAGTGTTGAAAAACCACTTTTCGCACTTGTGTTAGTGTTGAAAAACCACTTTTGTACTTGTATTAGTGTGGAAAAAACACTTTTTGTACTTGTGTTGGTGCAGGAAACCACTTTCGCACTTGTGTTAGTGTTGAAAAAACACTTTTTGCACTTGTGTTAGTGTTGAAAAACCACGTTTCGCACTTGTGTTAGTGTTGAAAAACCACTTTTCGCACTTGTGTTGGTGCAGGAAACCACTTTTGCACTTGTATTAGTGTGGAAAAAACACTTTTTGCACTTGTGATAGTGTTGAAAAACCACTTTTTGCACTTGTGTTAGTGTTGAAAAACCACTTTTCGCACTTGTGTTGGTGCAGGAAACCACTTTTGCACTTGTATTAGTGTGGAAAAACGACTTTTCGCACTTGTGTTAGTGTTGAAAAACCACTTTTCGCACTTGTGTTGGTGCAGGAAACCACTTTTGCACTTGTATTAGTGTGGAAAAACGACTTTTTGCACTTGTGTTAGTGTTGAAAAACAACTTTTCGCACTTGTGTTAGTGTTGAAAAACCACTTTTCGCACTTGTGTTGGTGCAGGAAACTACTTTTGTACTTGTATTAGTGTGGAAAAAACACTTTTTGCACTTGTGTTGGTGCAGGAAACCACTTTTGCACTTGTATTAGTGTGGAAAAACCACTTTTTGCACTTGTGTTAGTGTTGAAAAACCACTTTTCGCACTTCTGTTAGTGTTGAAAAACCACTTTTCGCACTTGTGTTGGTGCAGGAAACCACTTTTGCACTTGTATTAGTGTGGAAAAAACACTTTTTGCACTTGTGATAGTGTTGAAAAACCACTTTTCGCACTTGTGTTAGTGTTGAAAAACCACTTTTCGCACTTGTGTTGGTGCAGGAAACCACTTTTGCACTTGTATTAGTGTGGAAAAAACACTTTTTGCACTTGTGATAGTGTTGAAAAACCACTTTTCGCACTTGGGTTCGTGGTGAAAAACCACTTTTCGCACTTGTGTTGGTGCAGGAAACCACTTTTGCACTTGTATTAGTGTGGAAAAACACTTTTCGCACTTGTGTTAGTGTTGAAAAACCACTTTTCGCACTTGTGTTAGTGTTGAAAAAACACTTTTTGCACTTGTGTTAGTGTTGAAAAACCACTTTTCGCACTTGTGTTAGTGTTGAAAAACCACTTTTCGCAGTTGTGTTGGTGCAGGAAACCACTTTTGCACTTGTATTAGTGTGGAAAAAACACTTTTCGCACTTGTGTTAGTGTTGAAAAACCACGTTTCGCACTTGTGTTAGTGTTTAAAAACCACTTTTCGCACTTGTGTTGGTGCAGGAAACCACTTTTGCACTTGTATTAGTGTGGAAAAAACACTTTTTGCACTTGTGATAGTGTTGAAAAACCACTTTTCGCACTTGTGTTAGTGTTGAAAAACCACTTTTCGCACTTGTGTTGGTGCAGGAAACCACTTTTGCACTTGTATTAGTGTGGAAAAACGACTTTTCGCACTTGTGTTAGTGTTGAAAAACAACTTTTCGCACTTGTGTTTGTGTTGAAAAACCACTTTTCGCACTTGTGTTGGTACAGGAAACCACTTTTGCACTTGTATTAGTGTGGAAAAAACACTTTTTGCACTTGTGATAGTGTTGAAAAACCACTTTTCGCACTTGTGTTAGTGTTGAAAAACCACTTTTCGCCCTTGTGTTGGTGCAGAAAACCACTTTTGCACTTGTATTAGTGTGGAAAAACCACTTTTCGCACTTGTGTTAGTGTTGAAAAAGCACTTTTCGCACTTGTGTTAGTGTTGAAAAACCACATTTCGCACTTGTGTTAGTGTTGAAAAACCACTTTTCGCACTTGTGTTGGTGCAGGAAACCACTTTTGCACTTGTATTAGTGTGGAAAAAACACTTTTTGCACTTGTGATAGTGTTGAAAAACCACTTTTCGCACTTGTGTTGGTGCAGGAAACCACTTTTGCACTTGTATTAGTGTGGAAAAACCACTTTTCGCACTTGTGTTGGTGCAGGAAACCACTTTTGCACTTGTATTAGTGTGGAAAAAACACTTTTTGCACTTGTGATAGTGTTGAAAAACCACTTTTCGCACTTGTGTTAGTGTTGAAAAACCACTTTTCGCCCTTGTGTTGGTGCAGAAAACCACTTTTGCACTTGTATTAGTGTGGAAAAACCACTTTTCGCACTTGTGTTAGTGTTGAAAAAGCACTTTTCGCACTTGTGTTAGTGTTGAAAAACCACATTTCGCACTTGTGTTAGTGTTGAAAAACCACTTTTCGCACTTGTGTTGGTGCAGGAAACCACTTTTGTACTTGTATTAGTGTGGAAAAAACACTTCTTGCACTTGTGTTGGTGCAGGAAACCACTTTTGCACTTGTATTAGTGTGGAAAAACCACTTTTCGCACTTGTGTTAGTGTTGAAAAACCACTTTTCGCACTTGTGTTAGTGTTGAAAAACCACTTTTCGCACTTGTGTTGGTGCAGGAAACCACTTTTGCACTTGTATTAGTGTGGAAAAAACACTTTTTGCACTTGTGATAGTGTTGAAAAACCACTTTTCGCACTTGTGTTAGTGTTGAAAAAACACTTTTCGCACTTGTGTTGGTGCAGGAAACCACTTTTGCACTTGTATTAGTGTGGAAAAAACACTTTTTGCACTTGTGATAGTGTTGAAAAACCACTTTTCGCACTTGGGTTAGTGTTGAAAAACCACTTTTCGCACTTGTGTTGGTGCAGGAAACCACTTTTGCACTTGTATTAGTGTGGAAAAACACTTTTCGCACTTGTGTTAGTGTTGAAAAACCACTTTTCGCACTTGTGTTAGTGTTGAAAAACCACTTTTCGCACTTGTGTTGGTGCAGGAAAACCACTTTTGCACTTGTATTAGTGTGGAAAAACCACTTTTCGCACTTGTGTTAGTGTTGAAAAACCCCCTTTCACACTTGTGTTAGTGTTGAAAAACCGCTTTTCGCACTTGTGTTAGTGTTGAAAAACCACTTTTCACACTTGTGTTAGTGTTGAAAACCCACTTTTGCACTTGTATTAGTGTGGAAAAACCACTTTTCGCACTTGTGTTATTGTTGAAAAACCGCTTTTCGCACTTGTGTTCGTGTTGAAAAACCACTTTTCACACTTGTGTTAGTGTTGAAAAACCACTTTTCGCACTTGTGTTAGTGTTGAAAAACCACTTTTCGCACTTGTGTTGGTGCAGGAAACCACTTTTTCACTTGTATTAGTGTGGAAAAAACACTTTTCGCACTTGTGTTAGTGTTGAAAAACCACTTTTCGCACTTGTGTTAGTGTTGAAAAACCACTTTTCGCACTTGTGTTGGTACAGGAAACCACTTTTGCACTTGTATTAGTGTGGAAAAACCACTTGTCGCACTTGTGTTATTGTTGAAAAACCACTTTTCGCACTTGTGTTATTGTTGAAAAACCGCTTTTCGCACTTGTGTTAGTGTTGAAAAACCACTTTTCACACTTGTGTTAGTGTTGAAAAACCACTTTTCGCACTTGTGTTAGTGTTGAAAAACCACTTTTCGCACTTGTGTTGGTGCAGGAAACCACTTTTTCACTTGTATTAGTGTGGAAAAAACACTTTTCGCACTTGTGTTAGTGTTGAAAAACCACTTTTCGCACTTGTGTTAGTGTTGAAAAACCACTTTTCGCAGTTGTGTTGGTGCAGGAAACCACTTTTGCACTTGTATTAGTGTGGAAAAAACACTTTTCGCAATTGTGTTAGTGTTGAAAAACCACTTTTCGCACTTGTGTTGGTGCAGGAAACCACTTTTTCACTTGTATTAGTGTGGAAAAAACACTTTTCGCACTTGTGTTAGTGTTGAAAAACCACTTTTCGCACTTGTGTTAGTGTTGAAAAACCACTTTTCGCAGTTGTGTTGGTGCAGGAAACCACTTTTGCACTTGTATTAGTGTGGAAAAAACACTTTTCGCACTTGTGTTAGTGTTGAAAAACCACTTTTCGCACTTGTGTTAGTGTTGAAAAACCACTTTTCGCACTTGTGTTGGTGCAGGAACCCACTTTTGCACTTGTATTAGTGTGGAAAAACCACTTTTCGCACTTGTGTTATTGTTGAAAAACCACTTTTCGCACTTGTATTAGTGTGGAAAAACCACTTTTCACACTTGTGTTAGTTTTGAAAAACCACTTTTGCACTTGTATTAGTGTGGAAAAACCACTTTTCGCACTTGTGTTATTGTTGAAAAACCGCTTTTCGCACTTGTGTTAGTGTTGAAAAACCACTTTTCACACTTGTGTTAGTGTTGAAAAACCACTTTTCGCACTTGTGTTAGTGTTGAAAAACCACTTTTCGCACTTGTGTTGGTGCAGGAAACCACTTTTGCACTTGTATTAGTGTGGAAAAACGACTTTTCGCACTTGTGTTAGTGTTGAAAAACCACTTTTCGCACATGTGTTGGTGCAGGAAACCACTTTTGCACTTGTATTAGTGTGGAAAAAACTCTTTTCGCACTTGTGTTAGTGTTGAAAAAACACTTTTCGCACTTGTGTTAGTGTTGAAAAACCACGTTTCGCACTTGTGTTAGTGTTGAAAAACCACTTTTCGCACTTGTGTTGGTGCAGGAAACCACTTTTGCACTTGTATTAGTGTGGAAAAAACACTTTTTGCACTTGTGATAGTGTTGAAAAACCACTTTTTGCACTTGTGTTAGTGTTGAAAAACCACTTTTCGCACTTGTGTTGGTGCAGGAAACAACTTTTGCACTTGTATTAGTGTGGAAAAACACTTTTCGCACTTGTGTTAGTGTTGAAAAACCACTTTTCGCACTTGTGTTTGTGTTGAAAAACCACTTTTCGCACTTGTGTTGGTACAGGAAACCACTTTTGCACTTGTATTAGTGTGGAAAAAACACTTTTTGCACTTGTGATAGTGTTGAAAAACCACTTTTCGCACTTGTGTTAGTGTTGAAAAACCACTTTTCGCCCTTGTGTTGGTGCAGAAAACCACTTTTGCACTTGTATTAGTGTGGAAAAACACTTTTCGCACTTGTGTTAGTGTTGAAAAACCACTTTTCGCACTTGTGTTAGTGTTGAAAAACCACTTTTCGCACTTGTGTTGGTGCAGGAAAACCACTTTTGCACTTGTATTAGTGTGGAAAAACCACTTTTCGCACTTGTGTTAGTGTTGAAAAACCCCCTTTCACACTTGTGTTAGTGTTGAAAAACCGCTTTTCGCACTTGTGTTAGTGTTGAAAAACCACTTTTCACACTTGTGTTAGTGTTGAAAACCCACTTTTGCACTTGTATTAGTGTGGAAAAACCACTTTTCGCACTTGTGTTATTGTTGAAAAACCGCTTTTCGCACTTGTGTTAGTGTTGAAAAACCACTTTTCACACTTGTGTTAGTGTTGAAAAACCACTTTTCGCACTTGTGTTAGTGTTGAAAAACCACTTTTCGCACTTGTGTTGGTGCAGGAAACCACTTTTTCACTTGTATTAGTGTGGAAAAAACACTTTTCGCACTTGTGTTAGTGTTGAAAAACCACTTTTCGCACTTGTGTTAGTGTTGAAAAACCACTTTTCGCACTTGTGTTGGTGCAGGAAACCACTTTTGCACTTGTATTAGTGTGGAAAAACCACTTTTCGCACTTGTGTTATTGTTGAAAAACCACTTTTCGCACTTGTATTAGTGTGGAAAAACCACTTTTCACACTTGTGTTAGTGTTGAAAAACCACTTTTGCACTTGTATTAGTGTGGAAAAACCACTTTTCGCACTTGTGTTATTGTTGAAAAACCGCTTTTCGCACTTGTGTTAGTGTTGAAAAACCACTTTTCACACTTGTGTTAGTGTTGAAAAACCACTTTTCGCACTTGTGTTAGTGTTGAAAAACCACTTTTCGCACTTGTGTTGGTGCAGGAAACCACTTTTTCACTTGTATTAGTGTGGAAAAAACACTTTTCGCGCTTGTGTTAGTGTTGAAAAACCACTTTTCGCACTTGTGTTAGTGTTGAAAAACCACTTTTCGCAGTTGTGTTGGTGCAGGAAACCACTTTTGCACTTGTATTAGTGTGGAAAAAACACTTTT
This sequence comes from Myxine glutinosa, assembly GCF_964187855.1. Taxonomy (NCBI): domain Eukaryota; kingdom Metazoa; phylum Chordata; class Myxini; order Myxiniformes; family Myxinidae; genus Myxine; species Myxine glutinosa. Next base: position 27,754 of record NW_027616694.1, read on the forward strand.
AGCACTTGTGTTAGTGTTGAAAAACCACTTTTCGCACTTGTGTTGGTGCAGGAAACCACTTTTTCACTTGTATTAGTGTGGAAAAAACACTTTTCGCACTTGTGTTAGTGTTGAAAAACCACTTTTCGCACTTGTGTTAGTGTTGAAAAACCACTTTTCGCAGTTGTGTTGGTGCAGGAAACCACTTTTGCACTTGTATTAGTGTGGAAAAAACACTTTTCGCACTTGTGTTAGTGTTGAAAAACCACTTTTCGCACTTGTGTTAGTGTTGAAAAACCACTTTTCGCACTTGTGTTGGTGCAGGAACCCACTTTTGCACTTATATTAGTGTGGAAAAACCACTTTTCGCACTTGTGTTATTGTTGAAAAACCACTTTTCGCACTTGTATTAGTGTGGAAAAACCACTTTTCACACTTGTGTTAGTGTTGAAAAACCACTTTTGCACTTGTATTAGTGTGGCAAAACCACTTTTCGCACTTGTGTTGGTGCAGGAAACCACTTTTGCACTTATATTAGTGTGGAAAAACCACTTTTCGCACTTGTGTTATTGTTGAAAAACCGCTTTTCGCACTTGTGTTAGTGTTGAAAAACCACTTTTCACACTTGTGTTAGTGTTGAAAAACCACTTTTCGCACTTGTGTTAGTGTTGAAAAACCACTTTTCGCACTTGTGTTGGTGCAGGAAACCACTTTTGCACTTGTATTAGTGTGGAAAAACGACTTTTCGCACTTGTGTTAGTGTTGAAAAACCACTTTTCGCACATGTGTTGGTGCAGGAAACCACTTTTGCACTTGTATTAGTGTGGAAAAAACTCTTTTCGCACTTGTGTTAGTGTTGAAAAAACACTTTTTGCACTTGTGTTAGTGTTGAAAAACCACGTTTCGCACTTGTGTTAGTGTTGAAAAACCACTTTTCGCACTTGTGTTGGTGCAGGAAACCACTTTTGCACTTGTATTAGTGTGGAAAAAACACTTTTTGCACTTGTGATAGTGTTGAAAAACCACTTTTTGCACTTGTGTTAGTGTTGAAAAACCACTTTTCGCACTTGTGTTGGTGCAGGAAACCACTTTTGCACTTGTATTAGTGTGGAAAAACGACTTTTCGCACTTGTGTTAGTGTTGAAAAACCACTTTTCGCACTTGTGTTGGTGCAGGAAACCACTTTTGCACTTGTATTAGTGTGGAAAAACGACTTTTTGCACTTGTGTTAGTGTTGAAAAACAACTTTTCGCACTTGTGTTAGTGTTGAAAAACCACTTTTCGCACTTGTGTTGGTGCAGGAAACCACTTTTGTACTTGTATTAGTGTGGAAAAAACACTTTTTGCACTTGTGTTGGTGCAGGAAACCACTTTTGCACTTGTATTAGTGTGGAAAAACCACTTTTCGCACTTGTGTTAGTGTTGAAAAACCACTTTTCGCACTTGTGTTAGTGTTGAAAAACCACTTTTCGCACTTGTGTTGGTGCAGGAAACCACTTTTGCACTTGTATTAGTGTGGAAAAAACACTTTTTGCACTTGTGATAGTGTTGAAAAACCACTTTTTGCACTTGTGTTAGTGTTGAAAAACCACTTTTCGCACTTGTGTTGGTGCAGGAAACCACTTTTGCACTTGTATTAGTGTGGAAAAACGACTTTTCGCACTTGTGTTAGTGTTGAAAAACCACTTTTCGCACTTGTGTTGGTGCAGGAAACCACTTTTGCACTTGTATTAGTGTGGAAAAACGACTTTTTGCACTTGTGTTAGTGTTGAAAAACAACTTTTCGCACTTGTGTTAGTGTTGAAAAACCACTTTTCGCACTTGTGTTGGTGCAGGAAACCACTTTTGTACTTGTATTAGTGTGGAAAAAACACTTTTTGCACTTGTGTTGGTGCAGGAAACCACTTTTGCACTTGTATTAGTGTGGAAAAACCACTTTTCGCACTTGTGTTAGTGTTGAAAAACCACTTTTCGCACTTGTGTTAGTGTTGAAAAACCACTTTTCGCACTTGTGTTGGTGCAGGAAACCACTTTTGCACTTGTATTAGTGTGGAAAAAACACTTTTTGCACTTGTGATAGTGTTGAAAAACCACTTTTCGCACTTGTGTTAGTGTTGAAAAACCACTTTTCGCACTTGTGTTGGTGCAGGAAACCACTTTTGCACTTGTATTAGTGTGGAAAAAACACTTTTTGCACTTGTGATAGTGTTGAAAAACCACTTTTCGCACTTGGGTTCATGTTGAAAAACCACTTTTCGCACTTGTGTTGGTGCAGGAAACCACTTTTGCACTTGTATTAGTGTGGAAAAACACTTTTCGCACTTGTGTTAGTGTTGAAAAACCACTTTTCGCACTTGTGTTAGTGTTGAAAAAACACTTTTTGCACTTGTGTTAGTGTTGAAAAACCACTTTTCACACTTGTGTTAGTGTTGAAAAACCACTTTTCGCACTTGTGTTAGTGTTGAAAAACCACTTTTGTACTTGTATTAGTGTGGAAAAAACACTTTTTGTACTTGTGTTGGTGCAGGAAACCACTTTCGCACTTGTGTTAGTGTTGAAAAAACACTTTTTGCACTTGTGTTAGTGTTGAAAAACCACGTTTCGCACTTGTGTTAGTGTTGAAAAACCACTTTTCGCACTTGTGTTGGTGCAGGAAACCACTTTTGCACTTGTATTAGTGTGGAAAAAACACTTTTTGCACTTGTGATAGTGTTGAAAAACCACTTTTTGCACTTGTGTTAGTGTTGAAAAACCACTTTTCGCACTTGTGTTGGTGCAGGAAACCACTTTTGCACTTGTATTAGTGTGGAAAAACGACTTTTCGCACTTGTGTTAGTGTTGAAAAACCACTTTTCGCACTTGTGTTGGTGCAGGAAACCACTTTTGCACTTGTATTAGTGTGGAAAAACGACTTTTTGCACTTGTGTTAGTGTTGAAAAACAACTTTTCGCACTTGTGTTAGTGTTGAAAAACCACTTTTCGCACTTGTGTTGGTGCAGGAAACCACTTTTGTACTTGTATTAGTGTGGAAAAAACACTTTTTGCACTTGTGTTGGTGCAGGAAACCACTTTTGCACTTGTATTAGTGTGGAAAAACCACTTTTCGCACTTGTGTTAGTGTTGAAAAACCACTTTTCGCACTTGTGTTAGTGTTGAAAAACCACTTTTCGCACTTGTGTTGGTGCAGGAAACCACTTTTGCACTTGTATTAGTGTGGAAAAACGACTTTTCGCACTTGTGTTAGTGTTGAAAAACAACTTTTCGCACTTGTGTTTGTGTTGAAAAACCACTTTTCGCACTTGTGTTGGTACAGGAAACCACTTTTGCACTTGTATTAGTGTGGAAAAAACACTTTTTGCACTTGTGATAGTGTTGAAAAACCACTTTTCGCACTTGTGTTAGTGTTGAAAAACCACTTTTCGCCCTTGTGTTGGTGCAGAAAACCACTTTTGCACTTGTATTAGTGTGGAAAAACCACTTTTCGCACTTGTGTTAGTGTTGAAAAAGCACTTTTCGCACTTGTGTTAGTGTTGAAAAACCACATTTCGCACTTGTGTTAGTGTTGAAAAACCACTTTTCGCACTTGTGTTGGTGCAGGAAACCACTTTTGCACTTGTATTAGTGTGGAAAAAACACTTTTTGCACTTGTGATAGTGTTGAAAAACCACTTTTCGCACTTGTGTTGGTGCAGGAAACCACTTTTGCACTTGTATTAGTGTGGAAAAACCACTTTTCGCACTTGTGTTGGTGCAGGAAACCACTTTTGCACTTGTATTAGTGTGGAAAAAACACTTTTTGCACTTGTGATAGTGTTGAAAAACCACTTTTCGCACTTGTGTTAGTGTTGAAAAACCACTTTTCGCCCTTGTGTTGGTGCAGAAAACCACTTTTGCACTTGTATTAGTGTGGAAAAACCACTTTTCGCACTTGTGTTAGTGTTGAAAAAGCACTTTTCGCACTTGTGTTAGTGTTGAAAAACCACATTTCGCACTTGTGTTAGTGTTGAAAAACCACTTTTCGCACTTGTGTTGGTGCAGGAAACCACTTTTGTACTTGTATTAGTGTGGAAAAAACACCTCTTGCACTTGTGTTGGTGCAGGAAACCACTTTTGCACTTGTATTAGTGTGGAAAAACCACTTTTCGCACTTGTGTTAGTGTTGAAAAACCACTTTTCGCACTTGTGTTAGTGTTGAAAAACCACTTTTCGCACTTGTGTTGGTGCAGGAAACCACTTTTGCACTTGTATTAGTGTGGAAAAAACACTTTTTGCACTTGTGATAGTGTTGAAAAACCACTTTTCGCACTTGTGTTAGTGTTGAAAAAACACTTTTCGCACTTGTGTTGGTGCAGGAAACCACTTTTGCACTTGTATTAGTGTGGAAAAAACACTTTTTGCACTTGTGATAGTGTTGAAAAACCACTTTTCGCACTTGGGTTAGTGTTGAAAAACCACTTTTCGCACTTGTGTTGGTGCAGGAAACCACTTTTGCACTTGTATTAGTGTGGAAAAACACTTTTCGCACTTGTGTTGGTGTTGAAAAACCACTTTTCGCACTTGTGTTAGTGTTGAAAAACCACTTTTCGCACTTGTGTTGGTGCAGGAAAACCACTTTTGCACTTGTATTAGTGTGGAAAAACCACTTTTCGCACTTGTGTTAGTGTTGAAAAACCCCCTTTCACACTTGTGTTAGTGTTGAAAAACCGCTTTTCGCACTTGTGTTAGTGTTGAAAAACCACTTTTCACACTTGTGTTAGTGTTGAAAACCCACTTTTGCACTTGTATTAGTGTGGAAAAACCACTTTTCGCACTTGTGTTATTGTTGAAAAACCGCTTTTCGCACTTGTGTTCGTGTTGAAAAACCACTTTTCACACTTGTGTTAGTGTTGAAAAACCACTTTTCGCACTTGTGTTAGTGTTGAAAAACCACTTTTCGCACTTGTGTTGGTGCAGGAAACCACTTTTTCACTTGTATTAGTGTGGAAAAAACACTTTTCGCACTTGTGTTAGTGTTGAAAAACCACTTTTCGCACTTGTGTTAGTGTTGAAAAACCACTTTTCGCACTTGTGTTGGTACAGGAAACCACTTTTGCACTTGTATTAGTGTGGAAAAACCACTTGTCGCACTTGTGTTATTGTTGAAAAACCACTTTTCGCACTTGTATTAGTGTGGAAAAACCACTTTTCACACTTGTGTTAGTGTTGAAAAACCACTTTTGCACTTGTATTAGTGTGGAAAAACCACTTTTCGCACTTGTGTTATTGTTGAAAAACCGCTTTTCGCACTTGTGTTAGTGTTGAAAAACCACTTTTCACACTTGTGTTAGTGTTGAAAAACCACTTTTCGCACTTGTGTTAGTGTTGAAAAACCACTTTTCGCACTTGTGTTGGTGCAGGAAACCACTTTTTCACTTGTATTAGTGTGGAAAAAACACTTTTCGCACTTGTGTTAGTGTTGAAAAACCACTTTTCGCACTTGTGTTAGTGTTGAAAAACCACTTTTCGCAGTTGTGTTGGTGCAGGAAACCACTTTTGCACTTGTATTAGTGTGGAAAAAACACTTTTCGCAATTGTGTTAGTGTTGAAAAACCACTTTTCGCACTTGTGTTGGTGCAGGAAACCACTTTTTCACTTGTATTAGTGTGGAAAAAACACTTTTCGCACTTGTGTTAGTGTTGAAAAACCACTTTTCGCACTTGTGTTAGTGTTGAAAAACCACTTTTCGCAGTTGTGTTGGTGCAGGAAACCACTTTTGCACTTGTATTAGTGTGGAAAAAACACTTTTCGCACTTGTGTTAGTGTTGAAAAACCACTTTTCGCACTTGTGTTAGTGTTGAAAAACCACTTTTCGCACTTGTGTTGGTGCAGGAACCCACTTTTGCACTTGTATTAGTGTGGAAAAACCACTTTTCGCACTTGTGTTATTGTTGAAAAACCACTTTTCGCACTTGTATTAGTGTGGAAAAACCACTTTTCACACTTGTGTTAGTTTTGAAAAACCACTTTTGCACTTGTATTAGTGTGGAAAAACCACTTTTCGCACTTGTGTTATTGTTGAAAAACCGCTTTTCGCACTTGTGTTAGTGTTGAAAAACCACTTTTCACACTTGTGTTAGTGTTGAAAAACCACTTTTCGCACTTGTGTTAGTGTTGAAAAACCACTTTTCGCACTTGTGTTGGTGCAGGAAACCACTTTTGCACTTGTATTAGTGTGGAAAAACGACTTTTCGCACTTGTGTTAGTGTTGAAAAACCACTTTTCGCACATGTGTTGGTGCAGGAAACCACTTTTGCACTTGTATTAGTGTGGAAAAAACTCTTTTCGCACTTGTGTTAGTGTTGAAAAAACACTTTTCGCACTTGTGTTAGTGTTGAAAAACCACGTTTCGCACTTGTGTTAGTGTTGAAAAACCACTTTTCGCACTTGTGTTGGTGCAGGAAACCACTTTTGCACTTGTATTAGTGTGGAAAAAACACTTTTTGCACTTGTGATAGTGTTGAAAAACCACTTTTTGCACTTGTGTTAGTGTTGAAAAACCACTTTTCGCACTTGTGTTGGTGCAGGAAACAACTTTTGCACTTGTATTAGTGTGGAAAAACACTTTTCGCACTTGTGTTAGTGTTGAAAAACCACTTTTCGCACTTGTGTTTGTGTTGAAAAACCACTTTTCGCACTTGTGTTGGTACAGGAAACCACTTTTGCACTTGTATTAGTGTGGAAAAAACACTTTTTGCACTTGTGATAGTGTTGAAAAACCACTTTTCGCACCTGTGTTAGTGTTGAAAAACCACTTTTCGCCCTTGTGTTGGTGCAGAAAACCACTTTTGCACTTGTATTAGTGTGGAAAAACACTTTTCGCACTTGTGTTAGTGTTGAAAAACCACTTTTCGCACTTGTGTTAGTGTTGAAAAACCACTTTTCGCACTTGTGTTGGTGCAGGAAAACCACTTTTGCACTTGTATTAGTGTGGAAAAACCACTTTTCGCACTTGTGTTAGTGTTGAAAAACCCCCTTTCACACTTGTGTTAGTGTTGAAAAACCGCTTTTCGCACTTGTGTTAGTGTTGAAAAACCACTTTTCACACTTGTGTTAGTGTTGAAAACCCACTTTTGCACTTGTATTAGTGTGGAAAAACCACTTTTCGCACTTGTGTTATTGTTGAAAAACCGCTTTTCGCACTTGTGTTAGTGTTGAAAAACCACTTTTCACACTTGTGTTAGTGTTGAAAAACCACTTTTCGCACTTGTGTTAGTGTTGAAAAACCACTTTTCGCACTTGTGTTGGTGCAGGAAACCACTTTTTCACTTGTATTAGTGTGGAAAAAACACTTTTCGCACTTGTGTTAGTGTTGAAAAACCACTTTTCGCACTTGTGTTAGTGTTGAAAAACCACTTTTCGCACTTGTGTTGGTGCAGGAAACCACTTTTGCACTTGTATTAGTGTGGAAAAACCACTTTTCGCACTTGTGTTATTGTTGAAAAACCACTTTTCGCACTTGTATTAGTGTGGAAAAACCACTTTTCACACTTGTGTTAGTGTTGAAAAACCACTTTTGCACTTGTATTAGTGTGGAAAAACCACTTTTCGCACTTGTGTTATTGTTGAAAAACCGCTTTTCGCACTTGTGTTAGTGTTGAAAAACCACTTTTCACACTTGTGTTAGTGTTGAAAAACCACTTTTCGCACTTGTGTTAGTGTTGAAAAACCACTTTTCGCACTTGTGTTGGTGCAGGAAACCACTTTTTCACTTGTATTAGTGTGGAAAAAACACTTTTCGCGCTTGTGTTAGTGTTGAAAAACCACTTTTCGCACTTGTGTTAGTGTTGAAAAACCACTTTTCGCAGTTGTGTTGGTGCAGGAAACCACTTTTGCACTTGTATTAGTGTGGAAAAAACACTTTTAGCACTTGTGTTAGTGTTGAAAAACCACTTTTCGCACTTGTGTTGGTGCAGGAAACCACTTTTTCACTTGTATTAGTGTGGAAAAAACACTTTTCGCACTTGTGTTAGTGTTGAAAAACCACTTTTCGCACTTGTGTTAGTGTTGAAAAACCACTTTTCGCAGTTGTGTTGGTGCAGGAAACCACTTTTGCACTTGTATTAGTGTGGAAAAAACACTTTTCGCACTTGTGTTAGTGTTGAAAAACCACTTTTCGCACTTGTGTTAGTGTTGAAAAACCACTTTTCGCACTTGTGTTGGTGCAGGAACCCACTTTTGCACTTATATTAGTGTGGAAAAACCACTTTTCGCACTTGTGTTATTGTTGAAAAACCACTTTTCGCACTTGTATTAGTGTGGAAAAACCACTTTTCACACTTGTGTTAGTGTTGAAAAACCACTTTTGCACTTGTATCAGTGTGGCAAAACCACTTTTCGCACTTGTGTTATTGTTGAAAAACCGCTTTTCGCACTTGTGTTAGTGTTGAAAAACCACTTTTCACACTTGTGTTAGTGTTGAAAAACCACTTTTCGCACTTGTGTTAGTGTTGAAAAACCACTTTTCGCACTTGTGTTGGTGCAGGAAACCACTTTTGCACTTGTATTAGTGTGGAAAAACGACTTTTCGCACTTGTGTTAGTGTTGAAAAACCACTTTTCGCACATGTGTTGGTGCAGGAAACCACTTTTGCACTTGTATTAGTGTGGAAAAAACTCTTTTCGCACTTGTGTTAGTGTTGAAAAAACACTTTTTGCACTTGTGTTAGTGTTGAAAAACCACGTTTCGCACTTGTGTTAGTGTTGAAAAACCACTTTTCGCACTTGTGTTGGTGCAGGAAACCACTTTTGCACTTGTATTAGTGTGGAAAAAACACTTTTTGCACTTGTGATAGTGTTGAAAAACCACTTTTTGCACTTGTGTTAGTGTTGAAAAACCACTTTTCGCACTTGTGTTGGTGCAGGAAACCACTTTTGCACTTGTATTAGTGTGGAAAAACGACTTTTCGCACTTGTGTTAGTGTTGAAAAACCACTTTTCGCACTTGTGTTGGTGCAGGAAACCACTTTTGCACTTGTATTAGTGTGGAAAAACGACTTTTTGCACTTGTGTTAGTGTTGAAAAACAACTTTTCGCACTTGTGTTAGTGTTGAAAAACCACTTTTCGCACTTGTGTTGGTGCAGGAAACCACTTTTGTACTTGTATTAGTGTGGAAAAAACACTTTTTGCACTTGTGTTGGTGCAGGAAACCACTTTTGCACTTGTATTAGTGTGGAAAAACCACTTTTCGCACTTGTGTTAGTGTTGAAAAACCACTTTTCGCACTTGTGTTAGTGTTGAAAAACCACTTTTCGCACTTGTGTTGGTGCAGGAAACCACTTTTGCACTTGTATTAGTGTGGAAAAAACACTTTTTGCACTTGTGATAGTGTTGAAAAACCACTTTTTGCACTTGTGTTAGTGTTGAAAAACCACTTTTCGCACTTGTGTTGGTGCAGGAAACCACTTTTGCACTTGTATTAGTGTGGAAAAACGACTTTTCGCACTTGTGTTAGTGTTGAAAAACCACTTTTCGCACTTGTGTTGGTGCAGGAAACCACTTTTGCACTTGTATTAGTGTGGAAAAACGACTTTTTGCACTTGTGTTAGTGTTGAAAAACAACTTTTCGCACTTGTGTTAGTGTTGAAAAACCACTTTTCGCACTTGTGTTGGTGCAGGAAACCACTTTTGTACTTGTATTAGTGTGGAAAAAACACTTTTTGCACTTGTGTTGGTGCAGGAAACCACTTTTGCACTTGTATGAGTGTGGAAAAACCACTTTTCGCACTTGTGTTAGTGTTGAAAAACCACTTTTCGCACTTGTGTTAGTGTTGAAAAACCACTTTTCGCACTTGTGTTGGTGCAGGAAACCACTTTTGCACTTGTATTAGTGTGGAAAAAACACTTTTTGCACTTGTGATAGTGTTGAAAAACCACTTTTCGCACTTGTGTTAGTGTTGAAAAACCACTTTTCGCACTTGTGTTGGTGCAGGAAACCACTTTTGCACTTGTATTAGTGTGGAAAAAACACTTTTTGCACTTGTGATAGTGTTGAAAAACCACTTTTCGCACTTGGGTTCATGTTGAAAAACCACTTTTCGCACTTGTGTTGGTGCAGGAAACCACTTTTGCACTTGTATTAGTGTGGAAAAACACTTTTCGCACTTGTGTTAGTGTTGAAAAACCACTTTTCGCACTTGTGTTAGTGTTGAAAAAACACTTTTTGCACTTGTGTTAGTGTTGAAAAACCACTTTTCACACTTGTGTTAGTGTTGAAAAACCACTTTTCGCACTTGTGTTAGTGTTGAAAAACCACTTTTGTACTTGTATTAGTGTGGAAAAAACACTTTTTGTACTTGTGTTGGTGCAGGAAACCACTTTCGCACTTGTGTTAGTGTTGAAAAAACACTTTTTGCACTTGTGTTAGTGTTGAAAAACCACGTTTCGCACTTGTGTTAGTGTTGAAAAACCACTTTTCGCACTTGTGTTGGTGCAGGAAACCACTTTTGCACTTGTATTAGTGTGGAAAAAACACTTTTTGCACTTGTGATAGTGTTGAAAAACCACTTTTTGCACTTGTGTTAGTGTTGAAAAACCACTTTTCGCACTTGTGTTGGTGCAGGAAACCACTTTTGCACTTGTATTAGTGTGGAAAAACGACTTTTCGCACTTGTGTTAGTGTTGAAAAACCACTTTTCGCACTTGTGTTGGTGCAGGAAACCACTTTTGCACTTGTATTAGTGTGGAAAAACGACTTTTTGCACTTGTGTTAGTGTTGAAAAACAACTTTTCGCACTTGTGTTAGTGTTGAAAAACCACTTTTCGCACTTGTGTTGGTGCAGGAAACCACTTTTGTACTTGTATTAGTGTGGAAAAAACACTTTTTGCACTTGTGTTGGTGCAGGAAACCACTTTTGCACTTGTATTAGTGTGGAAAAACCACTTTTCGCACTTGTGTTAGTGTTGAAAAACCACTTTTCGCACTTGTGTTAGTGTTGAAAAACCACTTTTCGCACTTGTGTTGGTGCAGGAAACCACTTTTGCACTTGTATTAGTGTGGAAAAAACACTTTTTGCACTTGTGATAGTGTTGAAAAACCACTTTTCGCACTTGTGTTAGTGTTGAAAAACCACTTTTCGCACTTGTGTTGGTGCAGGAAACCACTTTTGCACTTATATTAGTGTGGAAAAAACACTTTTTGCACTTGTGATAGTGTTGAAAAACCACTTTTCGCACTTGGGTTCGTGTTGAAAAACCACTTTTCGCACTTGTGTTGGTGCAGGAAACCACTTTTGCACTTGTATTAGTGTGGAAAAACACTTTTCGCACTTGTGTTAGTGTTGAAAAACCACTTTTCGCACTTGTGTTAGTGTTGAAAAAACACTTTTTGCACTTGTGTTAGTGTTGAAAAACCACTTTTCACACTTGTGTTAGTGTTGAAAAACCACTTTTCGCACTTGTGTTAGTGTTGAAAAACCACTTTTGTACTTGTATTAGTGTGGAAAAAACACTTTTTGCACTTGTGTTGGTGCAGGAAACCACTTTCGCACTTGTGTTAGTGTTGAAAAAACACTTTTTGCACTTGTGTTAGTGTTGAAAAACCACGTTTCGCACTTGTGTTAGTGTTGAAAAACCACTTTTCGCACTTGTGTTGGTGCAGGAAACCACTTTTGCACTTGTATTAGTGTGGAAAAAACACTTTTTGCACTTGTGATAGTGTTGAAAAACCACTTTTTGCACTTGTGTTAGTGTTGAAAAACCACTTTTCGCACTTGTGTTGGTGCAGGAAACCACTTTTGCACTTGTATTAGTGTGGAAAAACGACTTTTCGCACTTGTGTTAGTGTTGAAAAACCACTTTTCGCACTTGTGTTGGTGCAGGAAACCACTTTTGCACTTGTATTAGTGTGGAAAAACGACTTTTTGCACTTGTGTTAGTGTTGAAAAACAACTTTTCGCACTTGTGTTTGTGTTGAAAAACCACTTTTCACACTTGTGTTGGTGCAGGAAACCACTTTTGCACTTGTATTAGTGTGGAAAAAACACTTTTTGCACTTGTGATAGTGTTGAAAAACCACTTTTCGCACTTGTGTTAGTGTTGAAAAACCACTTTTCGCCCTTGTGTTGGTGCAGAAAACCACTTTTGCACTTGTATTAGTGTGGAAAAACCACTTTTCGCACTTGTGTTAGTGTTGAAAAAGCACTTTTCGCACTTGTGTTAGTGTTGAAAAACCACATTTCGCACTTGTGTTAGTGTTGAAAAACCACTTTTCGCAGTTGTGTTGGTGCAGGAAACCACTTTTGCACTTGTATTAGTGTGGAAAAAACACTTTTAGCACTTGTGTTAGTGTTGAAAAACCACTTTTCGCACTTGTGTTGGTGCAGGAAACCACTTTTTCACTTGTATTAGTGTGGAAAAAACACTTTTCGCACTTGTGTTAGTGTTGAAAAACCACTTTTCGCACTTGTGTTAGTGTTGAAAAACCACTTTTCGCAGTTGTGTTGGTGCAGGAAACCACTTTTGCACTTGTATTAGTGTGGAAAAAACACTTTTCGCACTTGTGTTAGTGTTGAAAAACCACTTTTCGCACTTGTGTTAGTGTTGAAAAACCACTTTTCGCACTTGTGTTGGTGCAGGAACCCACTTTTGCACTTATATTAGTGTGGAAAAACCACTTTTCGCACTTGTGTTATTGTTGAAAAACCACTTTTCGCACTTGTATTAGTGTGGAAAAACCACTTTTCACACTTGTGTTAGTGTTGAAAAACCACTTTTGCACTTGTATTAGTGTGGCAAAACCACTTTTCGCACTTGTGTTATTGTTGAAAAACCGCTTTTCGCACTTGTGTTAGTGTTGAAAAACCACTTTTCACACTTGTGTTAGTGTTGAAAAACCACTTTTTGCACTTGTGTTAGTGTTGAAAAACCACTTTTCGCACTTGTGTTGGTGCAGGAAACCACTTTTGCACTTGTATTAGTGTGGAAAAACGACTTTTCGCACTTGTGTTAGTGTTGAAAAACCACTTTTCGCACATGTGTTGGTGCAGGAAACCACTTTTGCACTTGTATTAGTGTGGAAAAAACTCTTTTCGCACTTGTGTTAGTGTTGAAAAAACACTTTTTGCACTTGTGTTAGTGTTGAAAAACCACGTTTCGCACTTGTGTTAGTGTTGAAAAACCACTTTTCGCACTTGTGTTGGTGCAGGAAACCACTTTTGCACTTGTATTAGTGTGGAAAAAACACTTTTTGCACTTGTGATAGTGTTGAAAAACCACTTTTTGCACTTGTGTTAGTGTTGAAAAACCACTTTTCGCACTTGTGTTGGTGCAGGAAACCACTTTTGCACTTGTATTAGTGTGGAAAAACGACTTTTCGCACTTGTGTTAGTGTTGAAAAACCACTTTTCGCACTTGTGTTGGTGCAGGAAACCACTTTTGCACTTGTATTAGTGTGGAAAAACGACTTTTTGCACTTGTGTTAGTGTTGAAAAACAACTTTTCGCACTTGTGTTAGTGTTGAAAAACCACTTTTCGCACTTGTGTTGGTGCAGGAAACCACTTTTGTACTTGTATTAGTGTGGAAAAAACACTTTTTGCACTTGTGTTGGTGCAGGAAACCACTTTTGCACTTGTATTAGTGTGGAAAAACCACTTTTCGCACTTGTGTTAGTGTTGAAAAACCACTTTTCGCACTTGTGTTAGTGTTGAAAAACCACTTTTCGCACTTGTGTTGGTGCAGGAAACCACTTTTGCACTTGTATTAGTGTGGAAAAAACACTTTTTGCACTTGTGATAGTGTTGAAAAACCACTTTTTGCACTTGTGTTAGTGTTGAAAAACCACTTTTCGCACTTGTGTTGGTGCAGGAAACCACTTTTGCACTTGTATTAGTGTGGAAAAACGACTTTTCGCACTTGTGTTAGTGTTGAAAAACCACTTTTCGCACTTGTGTTGGTGCAGGAAACCACTTTTGCACTTGTATTAGTGTGGAAAAACGACTTTTTGCACTTGTGTTAGTGTTGAAAAACAACTTTTCGCACTTGTGTTAGTGTTGAAAAACCACTTTTCGCACTTGTGTTGGTGCAGGAAACCACTTTTGTACTTGTATTAGTGTGGAAAAAACACTTTTTGCACTTGTGTTGGTGCAGGAAACCACTTTTGCACTTGTATTAGTGTGGAAAAACCACTTTTCGCACTTGTGTTAGTGTTGAAAAACCACTTTTCGCACTTGTGTTAGTGTTGAAAAACCACTTTTCGCACTTGTGTTGGTGCAGGAAACCACTTTTGCACTTGTATTAGTGTGGAAAAAACACTTTTTGCACTTGTGATAGTGTTGAAAAACCACTTTTCGCACTTGTGTTAGTGTTGAAAAACCACTTTTCGCACTTGTGTTGGTGCAGGAAACCACTTTTGCACTTGTATTAGTGTGGAAAAAACACTTTTTGCACTTGTGATAGTGTTGAAAAACCACTTTTCGCACTTGGGTTCATGTTGAAAAACCACTTTTCGCACTTGTGTTGGTGCAGGAAACCACTTTTGCACTTGTATTAGTGTGGAAAAACACTTTTCGCACTTGTGTTAGTGTTGAAAAACCACTTTTCGCACTTGTGTTAGTGTTGAAAAAACACTTTTTGCACTTGTGTTAGTGTTGAAAAACCACTTTTCACACTTGTGTTAGTGTTGAAAAACCACTTTTCGCACTTGTGTTAGTGTTGAAAAACCACTTTTGTACTTGTATTAGTGTGGAAAAAACACTTTTTGTACTTGTGTTGGTGCAGGAAACCACTTTCGCACTTGTGTTAGTGTTGAAAAAACACTTTTTGCACTTGTGTTAGTGTTGAAAAACCACGTTTCGCACTTGTGTTAGTGTTGAAAAACCACTTTTCGCACTTGTGTTGGTGCAGGAAACCACTTTTGCACTTGTATTAGTGTGGAAAAAACACTTTTTGCACTTGTGATAGTGTTGAAAAACCACTTTTTGCACTTGTGTTAGTGTTGAAAAACCACTTTTCGCACTTGTGTTGGTGCAGGAAACCACTTTTGCACTTGTATTAGTGTGGAAAAACGACTTTTCGCACTTGTGTTAGTGTTGAAAAACCACTTTTCGCACTTGTGTTGGTGCAGGAAACCACTTTTGCACTTGTATTAGTGTGGAAAAACGACTTTTTGCACTTGTGTTAGTGTTGAAAAACAACTTTTCGCACTTGTGTTAGTGTTGAAAAACCACTTTTCGCACTTGTGTTGGTGCAGGAAACCACTTTTGTACTTGTATTAGTGTGGAAAAAACACTTTTTGCACTTGTGTTGGTGCAGGAAACCACTTTTGCACTTGTATTAGTGTGGAAAAACCACTTTTCGCACTTGTGTTAGTGTTGAAAAACCACTTTTCGCACTTGTGTTAGTGTTGAAAAACCACTTTTCGCACTTGTGTTGGTGCAGGAAACCACTTTTGCACTTGTATTAGTGTGGAAAAAACACTTTTTGCACTTGTGATAGTGTTGAAAAACCACTTTTCGCACTTGTGTTGGTGCAGGAAACCACTTTTGCACTTGTATTAGTGTGGAAAAAACACTTTTTGCACTTGTGATAGTGTTGAAAAACCACTTTTCGCACTTGGGTTCGTGTTGAAAAACCACTTTTCGCACTTGTGTTGGTGCAGGAAACCACTTTTGCACTTGTATTAGTGTGGAAAAACACTTTTCGCACTTGTGTTAGTGTTGAAAAACCACTTTTCGCACTTGTGTTAGTGTTGAAAAAACACTTTTTGCACTTGTGTTAGTGTTGAAAAACCACTTTTCACACTTGTGTTAGTGTTGAAAAACCACTTTTCGCACTTGTGTTAGTGTTGAAAAACCACTTTTGTACTTGTATTAGTGTGGAAAAAACACTTTTTGCACTTGTGTTGGTGCAGGAAACCACTTTCGCACTTGTGTTAGTGTTGAAAAAACACTTTTTGCACTTGTGTTAGTGTTGAAAAACCACGTTTCGCACTTGTGTTAGTGTTGAAAAACCACTTTTCGCACTTGTGTTGGTGCAGGAAACCACTTTTGCACTTGTATTAGTGTGGAAAAAACACTTTTTGCACTTGTGATAGTGTTGAAAAACCACTTTTTGCACTTGTGTTAGTGTTGAAAAACCACTTTTCGCACTTGTGTTGGTGCAGGAAACCACTTTTGCACTTGTATTAGTGTGGAAAAACGACTTTTCGCACTTGTGTTAGTGTTGAAAAACCACTTTTCGCACTTGTGTTGGTGCAGGAAACCACTTTTGCACTTGTATTAGTGTGGAAAAACGACTTTTTGCACTTGTGTTAGTGTTGAAAAACAACTTTTCGCACTTGTGTTTGTGTTGAAAAACCACTTTTCACACTTGTGTTGGTGCAGGAAACCACTTTTGCACTTGTATTAGTGTGGAAAAAACACTTTTTGCACTTGTGATAGTGTTGAAAAACCACTTTTCGCACTTGTGTTAGTGTTGAAAAACCACTTTTCGCCCTTGTGTTGGTGCAGAAAACCACTTTTGCACTTGTATTAGTGTGGAAAAACCACTTTTCGCACTTGTGTTAGTGTTGAAAAAGCACTTTTCGCACTTGTGTTAGTGTTGAAAAACCACATTTCGCACTTGTGTTAGTGTTGAAAAACCACTTTTCGCACTTGTGTTGGTGCAGGAAACCACTTTTGCACTTGTATTAGTGTGGAAAAAACACTTTTTGCACTTGTGATAGTGTTGAAAAACCACTTTTCGCACTTGTGTTGGTGCAGGAAACCACTTTTGCACTTGTATTAGTGTGGAAAAACCACTTTTCGCACTTGTGTTGGTGCAGGAAACCACTTTTGCACTTGTATTAGTGTGGAAAAAACACTTTTTGCACTTGTGATAGTGTTGAAAAACCACTTTTCGCACTTGTGTTAGTGTTGAAAAACCACTTTTCGCCCTTGTGTTGGTGCAGAAAACCACTTTTGCACTTGTATTAGTGTGGAAAAACCACTTTTCGCACTTGTGTTAGTGTTGAAAAAGCACTTTTCGCACTTGTGTTAGTGTTGAAAAACCACATTTCGCACTTGTGTTAGTGTTGAAAAACCACTTTTCGCACTTGTGTTGGTGCAGGAAACCACTTTTGTACTTGTATTAGTGTGGAAAAAACACTTTTTGCACTTGTGTTGGTGCAGGAAACCACTTTTGCACTTGTATTAGTGTGGAAAAACCACTTTTCGCACTTGTGTTAGTGTTGAAAAACCACTTTTCGCACTTGTGTTAGTGTTGAAAAACCACTTTTCGCACTTGTGTTGGTGCAGGAACCCACTTTTGCACTTGTATTAGTGTGGAAAAAACACTTTTTGCACTTGTGATAGTGTTGAAAAACCACTTTTCGCACTTGTGTTAGTGTTGAAAAACCACTTTTCGCACTTGTGTTGGTGCAGGAAACCACTTTTGCACTTGTATTAGTGTGGAAAAAACACTTTTTGCACTTGTGATAGTGTTGAAAAACCACTTTTCGCACTTGGGTTAGTGTTGAAAAACCACTTTTCGCACTTGTGTTGGTGCAGGAAACCACTTTTGCACTTGTATTAGTGTGGAAAAACACTTTTCGCACTTGTGTTAGTGTTGAAAAACCACTTTTCGCACTTGTGTTAGTGTTGAAAAACCACTTTTCGCACTTGTGTTGGTGCAGGAAAACCACTTTTGCACTTGTATTAGTGTGGAAAAACCACTTTTCGCACTTGTATTAGTGTGGAAAAACCACTTTTCGCACTTGTGTTATTGTTGAAAAACCGCTTTTCGCACTTGTGTTAGTGTTGAAAAACCACTTTTCACACTTGTGTTAGTGTTGAAAAACCACTTTTCGCACTTGTGTTAGTGTTGAAAAACCACTTTTCGCACTTGTGTTGGTGCAGGAAACCACTTTTGCACTTGTATTAGTGTGGAAAAACCACTTTTCGCACTTGTGTTATTGTTGAAAAACCACTTTTCGCACTTGTATTAGTGTGGAAAAACCACTTTTCACACTTGTGTTAGTGTTGAAAAACCACTTTTGCACTTGTATTAGTGTGGAAAAACCACTTTTCGCACTTGTGTTATTGTTGAAAAACCACTTTTGCACTTGTATTAGTGTGGAAAAACCACTTTTCGCACTTGTGTTATTGTTGAAAAACCGCTTTTCGCACTTGTGTTAGTGTTGAAAAACCACTTTTCACACTTGTGTTAGTGTTGAAAAACCGCTTTTCGCACTTGTGTTAGTGTTGAAAAACCACTTTTCACACTTGTGTTAGTGTTGAAAAAACACTTTTCGCACTTGTGTTAGTGTTGAAAAACCACTTTTCGCACTTGTGTTAGTGTTGAAAAACCACTTTTCGCACTTGTGTTGGTGCAGGAAACCACTTTTGCACTTGTATTAGTGTGGAAAAACCACTTTTCGCACTTGTGTTATTGTTGAAAAACCACTTTTCGCACTTGTATTAGTGTGGAAAAACCACTTTTCACACTTGTGTTAGTGTTGAAAAACCACTTTTGCACTTGTATTAGTGTGGAAAAACCACTTTTCGCACTTGTGTTATTGTTGAAAAACCGCTTTTCGCACTTGTGTTAGTGTTGAAAAACCACTTTTCACACTTGTGTTAGTGTTGAAAAACCACTTTTCGCACTTGTGTTAGTGTTGAAAAACCACTTTTCGCACTTGTGTTGGTGCAGGAAACCACTTTTTCACTTGTATTAGTGTGGAAAAAACACTTTTTGCACTTGTGTTAGTGTTGAAAAACCACTTTTCGCACTTGTGTTAGTGTTGAAAAACCACTTTTCGCAGTTGTGTTGGTGCAGGAAACCACTTTTGCACTTGTATTAGTGTGGAAAAAACACTTTTCGCACTTGTGTTAGTGTTGAAAAACCACTTTTCGCACTTGTGTTGGTGCAGGAAACCACTTTTTCACTTGTATTAGTGTGGAAAAAACACTTTTCGCACTTGTGTTAGTGTTGAAAAACCACTTTTCGCACTTGTGTTAGTGTTGAAAAACCACTTTTCGCCCTTGTGTTGGTGCAGAAAAACACTTTTGCACTTGTATTAGTGTGGAAAAACCACTTTTCGCACTTGTGTTAGTGTTGAAAAAGCACTTTTCGCACTTGTGTTAGTGTTGAAAAACCACATTTCGCACTTGTGTTAGTGTTGAAAAACCACTTTTCGCACTTGTGTTGGTGCAGGAAACCACTTTTGTACTTGTATTAGTGTGGAAAAAACACTTTTTGCACTTGTGTTGGTGCAGGAAACCACTTTTGCACTTGTATTAGTGTGGAAAAACCACTTTTCGCACTTGTGTTAGTGTTGAAAAACCACTTTTCGCACTTGTGTTAGTGTTGAAAAACCACTTTTCGCACTTGTGTTGGTGCAGGAAACCACTTTTGCACTTGTATTAGTGTGGAAAAAATACTTTTTGCACTTGTGATAGTGTTGAAAAACCACTTTTCGCACTTGTGTTAGTGTTGAAAAACCACTTTTCGCACTTGTGTTGCTGCAGGAAACCACTTTTGCACTTGTATTAGTGTGGAAAAAACACTTTTTGCACTTGTGATAGTGTTGAAAAACCACTTTTCGCACTTGGGTTAGTGTTGAAAAACCACTTTTCGCACTTGTGTTGGTGCAGGAAACCACTTTTGCACTTGTATTAGTGTGGAAAAACACTTTTCGCACTTGTGTTAGTGTTGAAAAACCACTTTTCGCACTTGTGTTAGTGTTGAAAAACCACTTTTCGCACTTGTGTTGGTGTAGGAAAACCACTTTTGCACTTGTATTAGTGTGGAAAAACCACTTTTCGCACTTGTGTTAGTGTTGAAAAACCCCCTTTCACACTTGTGTTAGTGTTGAAAAACCGCTTTTCGCACTTGTGTTAGTGTTGAAAAACCACTTTTCACACTTGTGTTAGTGTTGAAAAACCACTTTTGCACTTGTATTAGTGTGAAAAAACCACTTTTCGCACTTGTGTTATTGTTGAAAAACCGCTTTTCGCACTTGTGTTAGTGTTGAAAAACCACTTTTCACACTTGTGTTAGTGTTGAAAAACCACTTTTCGCACTTGTGTTAGTGTTGAAAAACCACTTTTCGCACTTGTGTTGGTGCAGGAAACCACTTTTTCACTTGTATTAGTGTGGAAAAAACACTTTTCGCACTTGTGTTAGTGTTGAAAAACCACTTTTCGCACTTGTGTTAGTGTTGAAAAACCACTTTTCGCACTTGTGTTGGTGCAGGAAACCACTTTTGCACTTGTATTAGTGTGGAAAAACCACTTTTCGCACTTGTGTTATTGTTGAAAAACCACTTTTCGCACTTGTATTAGTGTGGAAAAACCACTTTTCACACTTGTGTTAGTGTTGAAAAACCACTTTTGCACTTGTATTAGTGTGGAAAAACCACTTTTCGCACTTGTGTTATTGTTGAAAAACCGCTTTTCGCACTTGTGTTAGTGTTGAAAAACCACTTTTCACACTTGTGTTAGTGTTGAAAAACCACTTTTCGCACTTGTGTTAGTGTTGAAAAACCACTTTTCGCACTTGTGTTGGTGCAGGAAACCACTTTTTCACTTGTATTAGTGTGGAAAAAACACTTTTTGCACTTGTGTTAGTGTTGAAAAACCACTTTTCGCACTTGTGTTAGTGTTGAAAAACCACTTTTCGCAGTTGTGTTGGTGCAGGAAACCACTTTTGCACTTGTATTAGTGTGGAAAAAACACTTTTCGCACTTGTGTTAGTGTTGAAAAACCACTTTTCGCACTTGTGTTGGTGCAGGAAACCACTTTTTCACTTGTATTAGTGTGGAAAAAACACTTTTCGCACTTGTGTTAGTGTTGAAAAACCACTTTTCGCACTTGTGTTAGTGTTGAAAAACCACTTTTCGCAGTTGTGTTGGTGCAGGAAACCACTTTTGCACTTGTATTAGTGTGGAAAAAACACTTTTCGCACTTGTGTTAGTGTTGAAAAACCACGTTTCGCACTTGTGTTAGTGTTGAAAAACCACTTTTCGCACTTGTGTTGGTGCAGGAAACCACTTTTGCACTTGTATTAGTGTGGAAAAAACACTTTTTGCACTTGTGATAGTGTTGAAAAACCACTTTTCGCACTTGTGTTAGTGTTGAAAAACCACTTTTCGCACTTGTGTTGGTGCAGGAAACCACTTTTGCACTTGTATTAGTGTGGAAAAACGACTTTTCACACTTGTGTTAGTGTTGAAAAACAACTTTTCGCACTTGTGTTTGTGTTGAAAAACCACTTTTCGCACTTGTGTTGGTACAGGAAACCACTTTTGCACTTGTATTAGTGTGGAAAAAACACTTTTTGCACTTGTGATAGTGTTGAAAAACCACTTTTCGCACTTGTGTTAGTGTTGAAAAACCACTTTTCGCCCTTGTGTTGGTGCAAAAAACCACTTTTGCACTTGTATTAGTGTGGAAAAACCACTTTTCGCACTTGTGTTAGTGTTGAAAAAGCACTTTTCGCACTTGTGTTAGTGTTGAAAAACCACATTTCGCACTTGTGTTAGTGTTGAAAAACCACTTTTCGCACTTGTGTTGGTGCAGGAAACCACTTTTGCACTTGTATTAGTGTGGAAAAAACACTTTTTGCACTTGTGATAGTGTTGAAAAACCACTTTTCGCACTTGTGTTGGTGCAGGAAACCACTTTTGCACTTGTATTAGTGTGGAAAAACCACTTTTCGCACTTGTGTTGGTGCAGGAAACCACTTTTGCACTTGTATTAGTGTGGAAAAAACACTTTTTGCACTTGTGATAGTGTTGAAAAACCACTTTTCGCACTTGTGTTAGTGTTGAAAAACCACTTTTCGCCCTTGTGTTGGTGCAGAAAACCACTTTTGCACTTGTATTAGTGTGGAAAAACCACTTTTCGCACTTGTGTTAGTGTTGAAAAAGCACTTTTCGCACTTGTGTTAGTGTTGAAAAACCACATTTCGCACTTGTGTTAGTGTTGAAAAACCACTTTTCGCACTTGTGTTGGTGCAGGAAACCACTTTTGTACTTGTATTTGTGTGGAAAAAACACTTTTTGCACTTGTGTTGGTGCAGGAAACCACTTTTGCACTTGTATTAGTGTGGAAAAACCACTTTTCGCACTTGTGTTAGTGTTGAAAAACCACTTTTCGCACTTGTGTTAGTGTTGAAAAACCACTTTTCGCACTTGTGTTGGTGCAGGAAACCACTTTTGCACTTGTATTAGTGTGGAAAAAACACTTTTTGCACTTGTGATAGTGTTGAAAAACCACTTTTCGCACTTGTGTTAGTGTTGAAAAACCACTTTTCGCACTTGTGTTGGTGCAGGAAACCACTTTTGCACTTGTATTAGTGTGGAAAAAACACTTTTTGCACTTGTGATAGTGTTGAAAAACCACTTTTCGCACTTGGGTTAGTGTTGAAAAACCACTTTTCGCACTTGTGTTGGTGCAGGAAACCACTTTTGCACTTGTATTAGTGTGGAAAAACACTTTTCGCACTTGTGTTAGTGTTGAAAAACCACTTTTCGCACTTGTGTTAGTGTTGAAAAACCACTTTTCGCACTTGTGTTGGTGCAGGAAAACCACTTTTGCACTTGTATTAGTGTGGAAAAACCACTTTTCGCACTTGTGTTAGTGTTGAAAAACCCCCTTTCACACTTGTGTTAGTGTTGAAAAACCGCTTTTCGCACTTGTGTTAGTGTTGAAAAACCACTTTTCACACTTGTGTTAGTGTTGAAAAACCACTTTTGCACTTGTATTAGTGTGGAAAAACCACTTTTCGCACTTGTGTTATTGTTGAAAAACCGCTATTCGCACTTGTGTTAGTGTTGAAAAACCACTTTTCACACTTGTGTTAGTGTTGAAAAACCACTTTTCGCACTTATGTTAGTGTTGAAAAACCACTTTTCGCACTTGTGTTGGTGCAGGAAACCACTTTTTCACTTGTATTAGTGTGGAAAAAACACTTTTCGCACTTGTGTTAGTGTTGAAAAACCACTTTTCGCACTTGTGTTAGTGTTGAAAAACCACTTTTCGCACTTGTGTTATTGTTGAAAAACTGCTTTTCGCACTTGTGTTAGTGTTGAAAAACCACTTTTCACACTTGTGTTAGTGTTGAAAAACCACTTTTCGCACTTGTGTTAGTGTTGAAAAACCACTTTTCGCACTTGTGTTGGTGCAGGAAACCACTTTTTCACTTGTATTAGTGTGGAAAAAACACTTTTCGCACTTGTGTTAGTGTTGAAAAACCACTTTTTGCACTTGTGTTAGTGTTGAAAAACCACTTTTCGCAGTTGTGTTGGTGCAGGAAACCACTTTTGCACTTGTATTAGTGTGGAAAAAACACTTTTCGCACTTGTGTTAGTGTTGAAAAACCACGTTTCGCACTTGTGTTAGTGTTGAAAAACCACTTTTCGCACTTGTGTTGGTGCAGGAAACCACTTTTGCACTTGTATTAGTGTGGAAAAAACACTTTTTGCACTTGTGATAGTGTTGAAAAACCACTTTTCGCACTTGTGTTAGTGTTGAAAAACCACTTTTCGCACTTGTGTTGGTGCAGGAAACCACTTTTGCACTTGTATTAGTGTGGAAAAACCACTTTTCGCACTTGTGTTAGTGTTGAAAAACAACTTTTCGCACTTGTGTTTGTGTTGAAAAACCACTTTTCGCACTTGTGTTAGTGTTGAAAAACCACTTTTCGCACTTGTGTTGGTGCAGGAAACCACTTTTGCACTTGTATTAGTGTGGAAAAAACACTTTTTGCACTTGTGATAGTGTTGAAAAACCACTTTTCGCACTTGTGTTAGTGTTGAAAAACCACTTTTCGCACTTGTGTTGGTGCAGGAAACCACTTTTGCACTTGTATTAGTGTGGAAAAACCACTTTTCGCACTTGTGTTATTGTTGAAAAACCACTTTTCGCACTTGTATTAGTGTGGAAAAACCACTTTTCACACTTGTGTTAGTGTTGAAAAACCACTTTTGCACTTGTATTAGTGTGGAAAAACCACTTTTCGCACTTGTGTTATTGTTGAAAAACCGCTTTTCGCACTTGTGTTAGTGTTGAAAAACCACTTTTCACACTTGTGTTAGTGTTGAAAAACCACTTTTCGCACTTGTGTTAGTGTTGAAAAACCACTTTTCGCACTTGTGTTGGTGCAGGAAACCACTTTTTCACTTGTATTAGTGTGGAAAAAACACTTTTTGCACTTGTGTTAGTGTTGAAAAACCACTTTTCGCACTTGTGTTAGTGTTGAAAAACCACTTTTCGCAGTTGTGTTGGTGCAGGAAACCACTTTTGCACTTGTATTAGTGTGGAAAAAACACTTTTCGCACTTGTGTTAGTGTTGAAAAACCACTTTTCGCACTTGTGTTGGTGCAGGAAACCACTTTTTCACTTGTATTAGTGTGGAAAAAACACTTTTCGCACTTGTGTTAGTGTTGAAAAACCACTTTTCGCACTTGTGTTAGTGTTGAAAAACCACTTTTCGCAGTTGTGTTGGTGCAGGAAACCACTTTTGCACTTGTATTAGTGTGGAAAAAACACTTTTCGCACTTGTGTTAGTGTTGAAAAACCACGTTTCGCACTTGTGTTAGTGTTGAAAAACCACTTTTCGCACTTGTGTTGGTGCAGGAAACCACTTTTGCACTTGTATTAGTGTGGAAAAAACACTTTTTGCACTTGTGATAGTGTTGAAAAACCACTTTTCGCACTTGTGTTAGTGTTGAAAAACCACTTTTCGCACTTGTGTTGGTGCAGGAAACCACTTTTGCACTTGTATTAGTGTGGAAAAACGACTTTTCGCACTTGTGTTAGTGTTGAAAAACAACTTTTCGCACTTGTGTTTGTGTTGAAAAACCACTTTTCGCACTTGTGTTGGTACAGGAAACCACTTTTGCACTTGTATTAGTGTGGAAAAAACACTTTTTGCACTTGTGATAGTGTTGAAAAACCACTTTTCGCACTTGTGTTAGTGTTGAAAAACCACTTTTCGCCCTTGTGTTGGTGCAAAAAACCACTTTTGCACTTGTATTAGTGTGGAAAAACCACTTTTCGCACTTGTGTTAGTGTTGAAAAAGCACTTTTCGCACTTGTGTTAGTGTTGAAAAACCACATTTCGCACTTGTGTTAGTGTTGAAAAACCACTTTTCGCACTTGTGTTGGTGCAGGAAACCACTTTTGCACTTGTATTAGTGTGGAAAAAACACTTTTTGCACTTGTGATAGTGTTGAAAAACCACTTTTCGCACTTGTGTTGGTGCAGGAAACCACTTTTGCACTTGTATTAGTGTGGAAAAACCACTTTTCGCACTTGTGTTGGTGCAGGAAACCACTTTTGCACTTGTATTAGTGTGGAAAAAACACTTTTTGCACTTGTGATAGTGTTGAAAAACCACTTTTCGCACTTGTGTTAGTGTTGAAAAACCACTTTTCGCCCTTGTGTTGGTGCAGAAAACCACTTTTGCACTTGTATTAGTGTGGAAAAACCACTTTTCGCACTTGTGTTAGTGTTGAAAAAGCACTTTTCGCACTTGTGTTAGTGTTGAAAAACCACATTTCGCACTTGTGTTAGTGTTGAAAAACCACTTTTCGCACTTGTGTTGGTGCAGGAAACCACTTTTGTACTTGTATTTGTGTGGAAAAAACACTTTTTGCACTTGTGTTGGTGCAGGAAACCACTTTTGCACTTGTATTAGTGTGGAAAAACCACTTTTCGCACTTGTGTTAGTGTTGAAAAACCACTTTTCGCACTTGTGTTAGTGTTGAAAAACCACTTTTCGCACTTGTGTTGGTGCAGGAAACCACTTTTGCACTTGTATTAGTGTGGAAAAAACACTTTTTGCACTTGTGATAGTGTTGAAAAACCACTTTTCGCACTTGTGTTAGTGTTGAAAAACCACTTTTCGCACTTGTGTTGGTGCAGGAAACCACTTTTGCACTTGTATTAGTGTGGAAAAAACACTTTTTGCACTTGTGATAGTGTTGAAAAACCACTTTTCGCACTTGGGTTAGTGTTGAAAAACCACTTTTCGCACTTGTGTTGGTGCAGGAAACCACTTTTGCACTTGTATTAGTGTGGAAAAACACTTTTCGCACTTGTGTTAGTGTTGAAAAACCACTTTTCGCACTTGTGTTAGTGTTGAAAAACCACTTTTCGCACTTGTGTTAGTGTTGAAAAACCACTTTTGCACTTGTATTAGTGTGGAAAAACCACTTTTCGCACTTGTGTTAGTGTTGAAAAACCCCCTTTCACACTTGTGTTAGTGTTGAAAAACCGCTTTTCGCACTTGTGTTAGTGTTGAAAAACCACTTTTCACACTTGTGTTAGTGTTGAAAAACCACTTTTGCACTTGTATTAGTGTGGAAAAACCACTTTTCGCACTTGTGTTATTGTTGAAAAACCGCTATTCGCACTTGTGTTAGTGTTGAAAAACCACTTTTCACACTTGTGTTAGTGTTGAAAAACCACTTTTCGCACTTGTGTTAGTGTTGAAAAACCACTTTTCGCACTTGTGTTGGTGCAGGAAACCACTTTTTCACTTGTATTAGTGTGGAAAAAACACTTTTCGCACTTGTGTTAGTGTTGAAAAACCACTTTTCGCACTTGTGTTAGTGTTGAAAAACCACTTTTCGCACTTGTGTTATTGTTGAAAAACTGCTTTTCGCACTTGTGTTAGTGTTGAAAAACCACTTTTCACACTTGTGTTAGTGTTGAAAAACCACTTTTCGCACTTGTGTTAGTGTTGAAAAACCACTTTTCGCACTTGTGTTGGTGCAGGAAACCACTTTTTCACTTGTATTAGTGTGGAAAAAACACTTTTCGCACTTGTGTTAGTGTTGAAAAACCACTTTTTGCACTTGTGTTAGTGTTGAAAAACCACTTTTCGCAGTTGTGTTGGTGCAGGAAACCACTTTTGCACTTGTATTAGTGTGGAAAAAACACTTTTCGCACTTGTGTTAGTGTTGAAAAACCACGTTTCGCACTTGTGTTAGTGTTGAAAAACCACTTTTCGCACTTGTGTTGGTGCAGGAAACCACTTTTGCACTTGTATTAGTGTGGAAAAAACACTTTTTGCACTTGTGATAGTGTTGAAAAACCACTTTTCGCACTTGTGTTAGTGTTGAAAAACCTTTTTTTTTTTTTTTTTTTTTTTTGTTTTTTTTTTTTTTTTTTTTTTTTTTTTTTTTTTTTTTTTTTTTTTTTTGTTTTTTTTTTTTTCTTGGTTTTTTTCGCACTTGTGTTTGTGTTGAAAAACCACTTTTCGCACTTGTGTTGGTACAGGAAACCACTTTTGCACTTGTATTAGTGTGGAAAAAACACTTTTTGCACTTGTGATAGTGTTGAAAAACCACTTTTCGCACTTGTGTTAGTGTTGAAAAACCACTTTTCGCCCTTGTGTTGGTGCAGAAAACCACTTTTGCACTTGTATTAGTGTGGAAAAACCACTTTTCGCACTTGTGTTAGTGTTGAAAAAGCACTTTTCGCACTTGTGTTAGTGTTGAAAAACCACATTTCGCACTTGTGTTAGTGTTGAAAAACCACTTTTCGCACTTGTGTTGGTGCAGGAAACCACTTTTGCACTTGTATTAGTGTGGAAAAAACACTTTTTGCACTTGTGATAGTGTTGAAAAACCACTTTTCGCACTTGTGTTGGTGCAGGAAACCACTTTTGCACTTGTATTAGTGTGGAAAAACCACTTTTCGCACTTGTGTTGGTGCAGGAAACCACTGTTGCACTTGTATTAGTGTGGAAAAAACACTTTTTGCACTTGTGATAGTGTTGAAAAACCACTTTTCGCACTTGTGTTAGTGTTGAAAAACCACTTTTCGCCCTTGTGTTGGTGCAGAAAACCACTTTTGCACTTGTATTAGTGTGGAAAAACCACTTTTCGCACTTGTGTTAGTGTTGAAAAAGCACTTTTCGCACTTGTGTTAGTGTTGAAAAACCACATTTCGCACTTGTGTTAGTGTTGAAAAACCACTTTTCGCACTTGTGTTGGTGCAGGAAACCACTTTTGCACTTGTATTAGTGTGGAAAAAACACTTTTTGCACTTGTGTTGGTGTTGAAAAACCACTTTTCGCACTTGTGTTAGTGTTGAAAAACCACTTTTCGCAGTTGTGTTGGTGCAGGAAACCACTTTTGCACTTGTATTAGTGTGGAAAAAACACTTTTCGCACTTGTGTTAGTGTTGAAAAACCACGTTTCGCACTTGTGTTAGTGTTGAAAAACCACTTTTCGCACTTGTGTTGGTGCAGGAAACCACTTTTGCACTTGTATTAGTGTGGAAAAAACACTTTTTGCACTTGTGATAGTGTTGAAAAACCACTTTTCGCACTTGTGTTAGTGTTGAAAAACCACTTTTCGCACTTGTGTTGGTGCAGGAAACCACTTTTGCACTTGTATTAGTGTGGAAAAACGACTTTTCGCACTTGTGTTAGTGTTGAAAAACAACTTTTCGCACTTGTGTTTGTGTTGAAAAACCACTTTTCGCACTTGTGTTGGTACAGGAAACCACTTTTGCACTTGTATTAGTGTGGAAAAAACACTTTTTGCACTTGTGATAGTGTTGAAAAACCACTTTTCGCACTTGTGTTAGTGTTGAAAAACCACTTTTCGCCCTTGTGTTGGTGCAAAAAACCACTTTTGCACTTGTATTAGTGTGGAAAAACCACTTTTCGCACTTGTGTTAGTGTTGAAAAAGCACTTTTCGCACTTGTGTTAGTGTTGAAAAACCACATTTCGCACTTGTGTTAGTGTTGAAAAACCACTTTTCGCACTTGTGTTGGTGCAGGAAACCACTTTTGCACTTGTATTAGTGTGGAAAAAACACTTTTTGCACTTGTGATAGTGTTGAAAAACCACTTTTCGCACTTGTGTTGGTGCAGGAAACCACTTTTGCACTTGTATTAGTGTGGAAAAACCACTTTTCGCACTTGTGTTGGTGCAGGAAACCACTTTTGCACTTGTATTAGTGTGGAAAAAACACTTTTTGCACTTGTGATAGTGTTGAAAAACCACTTTTCGCACTTGTGTTAGTGTTGAAAAACCACTTTTCGCCCTTGTGTTGGTGCAGAAAACCACTTTTGCACTTGTATTAGTGTGGAAAAACCACTTTTCGCACTTGTGTTAGTGTTGAAAAAGCACTTTTCGCACTTGTGTTAGTGTTGAAAAACCACATTTCGCACTTGTGTTAGTGTTGAAAAACCACTTTTCGCACTTGTGTTGGTGCAGGAAACCACTTTTGTACTTGTATTTGTGTGGAAAAAACACTTTTTGCACTTGTGTTGGTGCAGGAAACCACTTTTGCACTTGTATTAGTGTGGAAAAACCACTTTTCGCACTTGTGTTAGTGTTGAAAAACCACTTTTCGCACTTGTGTTAGTGTTGAAAAACCACTTTTCGCACTTGTGTTGGTGCAGGAAACCACTTTTGCACTTGTATTAGTGTGGAAAAAACACTTTTTGCACTTGTGATAGTGTTGAAAAACCACTTTTCGCACTTGTGTTAGTGTTGAAAAACCACTTTTCGCACTTGTGTTGGTGCAGGAAACCACTTTTGCACTTGTATTAGTGTGGAAAAAACACTTTTTGCACTTGTGATAGTGTTGAAAAACCACTTTTCGCACTTGGGTTAGTGTTGAAAAACCACTTTTCGCACTTGTGTTGGTGCAGGAAACCACTTTTGCACTTGTATTAGTGTGGAAAAACACTTTTCGCACTTGTGTTAGTGTTGAAAAACCACTTTTCGCACTTGTGTTAGTGTTGAAAAACCACTTTTCGCACTTGTGTTGGTGCAGGAAAACCACTTTTGCACTTGTATTAGTGTGGAAAAACCACTTTTCGCACTTGTGTTAGTGTTGAAAAACCCCCTTTCACACTTGTGTTAGTGTTGAAAAACCGCTTTTCGCCCTTGTGTTGGTGCAGAAAACCACTTTTGCACTTGTATTAGTGTGGAAAAACCACTTTTCGCACTTGTGTTAGTGTTGAAAAAGCACTTTTCGCACTTGTGTTAGTGTTGAAAAACCACATTTCGCACTTGTGTTGTGTTGAAAAACCACTTTTCGCACTTGTGTTGGTGCAGGAAACCACTTTTGTACTTGTATTAGTGTGGAAAAAACACTTTTTGCACTTGTGTTGGTGCAGGAAACCACTTTTGCACTTGTATTAGTGTGGAAAAACCACTTTTCGCACTTGTGTTAGTGTTGAAAAACCACTTTTCGCACTTGTGTTAGTGTTGAAAAACCACTTTTCGCACTTGTGTTGGTGCAGGAACCCACTTTTGCACTTGTATTAGTGTGGAAAAAACACTTTTTGCACTTGTGATAGTGTTGAAAAACCACTTTTCGCACTTGTGTTAGTGTTGAAAAACCACTTTTCGCACTTGTGTTGGTGCAGGAAACCACTTTTGCACTTGTATTAGTGTGGAAAAAACACTTTTTGCACTTGTGATAGTGTTGAAAAACCACTTTTCGCACTTGGGTTAGTGTTGAAAAACCACTTTTCGCACTTGTGTTGGTGCAGGAAACCACTTTTGCACTTGTATTAGTGTGGAAAAACACTTTTCGCACTTGTGTTAGTGTTGAAAAACCACTTTTCGCACTTGTGTTAGTGTTGAAAAACCACTTTTCGCACTTGTGTTGGTGCAGGAAAACCACTTTTGCACTTGTATTAGTGTGGAAAAACCACTTTTCGCACTTGTATTAGTGTGGAAAAACCACTTTTCGCACTTGTGTTATTGTTGAAAAACCGCTTTTCGCACTTGTGTTAGTGTTGAAAAACCACTTTTCACACTTGTGTTAGTGTTGAAATACCACTTTTCGCACTTGTGTTAGTGTTGAAAAACCACTTTTCGCACTTGTGTTGGTGCAGGAAACCACTTTTGCACTTGTATTAGTGTGGAAAAACCACTTTTCGCACTTGTGTTATTGTTGAAAAACCACTTTTCGCACTTGTATTAGTGTGGAAAAACCACTTTTCACACTTGTGTTAGTGTTGAAAAACCACTTTTGCACTTGTATTAGTGTGGAAAAACCACTTTTCGCACTTGTGTTATTGTTGAAAAACCACTTTTGCACTTGTATTAGTGTGGAAAAAACCACTTTTCGCACTTGTGTTATTGTTGAAAAACCGCTTTTCGCACTTGTGTTAGTGTTGAAAAACCACTTTTCACACTTGTGTTAGTGTTGAAAAACCGCTTTTCGCACTTGTGTTAGTGTTGAAAAACCACTTTTCACACTTGTGTTAGTGTTGAAAAAACACTTTTCGCACTTGTGTTAGTGTTGAAAAACCACTTTTCGCACTTGTGTTAGTGTTGAAAAACCACTTTTCGCACTTGTGTTGGTGCAGGAAACCACTTTTGCACTTGTATTAGTGTGGAAAAACCACTTTTCGCACTTGTGTTATTGTTGAAAAACCACTTTTCGCACTTGTATTAGTGTGGAAAAACCACTTTTCACACTTGTGTTAGTGTTGAAAAACCACTTTTGCACTTGTATTAGTGTGGAAAAACCACTTTTCGCACTTGTGTTATTGTTGAAAAACCGCTTTTCGCACTTGTGTTAGTGTTGAAAAACCACTTTTCACACTTGTGTTAGTGTTGAAAAACCACTTTTCGCACTTGTGTTAGTGTTGAAAAACCACTTTTCGCACTTGTGTTGGTGCAGGAAACCACTTTTTCACTTGTATTAGTGTGGAAAAAACACTTTTTGCACTTGTGTTAGTGTTGAAAAACCACTTTTCGCACTTGTGTTAGTGTTGAAAAACCACTTTTCGCAGTTGTGTTGGTGCAGGAAACCACTTTTGCACTTGTATTAGTGTGGAAAAAACACTTTTCGCACTTGTGTTAGTGTTGAAAAACCACTTTTCGCACTTGTGTTGGTGCAGGAAACCACTTTTTCACTTGTATTAGTGTGGAAAAAACACTTTTCGCACTTGTGTTAGTGTTGAAAAACCACTTTTCGCACTTGTGTTAGTGTCGAAAAACCACTTTTCGCCCTTGTGTTGGTGCAGAAAAACACTTTTGCACTTGTATTAGTGTGGAAAAACCACTTTTCGCACTTGTGTTAGTGTTGAAAAAGCACTTTTCGCACTTGTGTTAGTGTTGAAAAACCACATTTCGCACTTGTGTTAGTGTTGAAAAACCACTTTTCGCACTTGTGTTGGTGCAGGAAACCACTTTTGTACTTGTATTAGTGTGGAAAAAACACTTTTTGCACTTGTGTTGGTGCAGGAAACCACTTTTGCACTTGTATTAGTGTGGAAAAACCACTTTTCGCACTTGTGTTAGTGTTGAAAAACCACTTTTCGCACTTGTGTTAGTGTTGAAAAACCACTTTTCGCACTTGTGTTGGTGCAGGAAACCACTTTTGCACTTGTATTAGTGTGGAAAAAATACTTTTTGCACTTGTGATAGTGTTGAAAAACCACTTTTCGCACTTGTGTTAGTGTTGAAAAACCACTTTTCGCACTTGTGTTGCTGCAGGAAACCACTTTTGCACTTGTATTAGTGTGGAAAAAACACTTTTTGCACTTGTGATAGTGTTGAAAAACCACTTTTCGCACTTGGGTTAGTGTTGAAAAACCACTTTTCGCACTTGTGTTGGTGCAGGAAACCACTTTTGCACTTGTATTAGTGTGGAAAAACACTTTTCGCACTTGTGTTAGTGTTGAAAAACCACTTTTCGCACTTGTGTTAGTGTTGAAAAACCACTTTTCGCACTTGTGTTGGTGTAGGAAAACCACTTTTGCACTTGTATTAGTGTGGAAAAACCACTTTTCGCACTTGTGTTAGTGTTGAAAAACCCCCTTTCACACTTGTGTTAGTGTTGAAAAACCGCTTTTCGCACTTGTGTTAGTGTTGAAAAACCACTTTTCACACTTGTGTTAGTGTTGAAAAACCACTTTTGCACTTGTATTAGTGTGAAAAAACCACTTTTCGCACTTGTGTTATTGTTGAAAAACCGCTTTTCGCACTTGTGTTAGTGTTGAAAAACCACTTTTCACACTTGTGTTAGTGTTGAAAAACCACTTTTCGCACTTGTGTTAGTGTTGAAAAACCACTTTTCGCACTTGTGTTGGTGCAGGAAACCACTTTTTCACTTGTATTAGTGTGGAAAAAACACTTTTCGCACTTGTGTTAGTGTTGAAAAACCACTTTTCGCACTTGTGTTAGTGTTGAAAAACCACTTTTCGCACTTGTGTTGGTGCAGGAAACCACTTTTGCACTTGTATTAGTGTGGAAAAACCACTTTTCGCACTTGTGTTATTGTTGAAAAACCACTTTTCGCACTTGTATTAGTGTGGAAAAACCACTTTTCACACTTGTGTTAGTGTTGAAAAACCACTTTTGCACTTGTATTAGTGTGGAAAAACCACTTTTCGCACTTGTGTTATTGTTGAAAAACCGCTTTTCGCACTTGTGTTAGTGTTGAAAAACCACTTTTCACACTTGTGTTAGTGTTGAAAAACCACTTTTCGCACTTGTGTTAGTGTTGAAAAACCACTTTTCGCACTTGTGTTGGTGCAGGAAACCACTTTTTCACTTGTATTAGTGTGGAAAAAACACTTTTTGCACTTGTGTTAGTGTTGAAAAACCACTTTTCGCACTTGTGTTAGTGTTGAAAAACCACTTTTCGCAGTTGTGTTGGTGCAGGAAACCACTTTTGCACTTGTATTAGTGTGGAAAAAACACTTTTCGCACTTGTGTTAGTGTTGAAAAACCACTTTTCGCACTTGTGTTGGTGCAGGAAACCACTTTTTCACTTGTATTAGTGTGGAAAAAACACTTTTCGCACTTGTGTTAGTGTTGAAAAACCACTTTTCGCACTTGTGTTAGTGTTGAAAAACCACTTTTCGCAGTTGTGTTGGTGCAGGAAACCACTTTTGCACTTGTATTAGTGTGGAAAAAACACTTTTCGCACTTGTGTTAGTGTTGAAAAACCACGTTTCGCACTTGTGTTAGTGTTGAAAAACCACTTTTCGCACTTGTGTTGGTGCAGGAAACCACTTTTGCACTTGTATTAGTGTGGAAAAAACACTTTTTGCACTTGTGATAGTGTTGAAAAACCACTTTTCGCACTTGTGTTAGTGTTGAAAAACCACTTTTCGCACTTGTGTTGGTGCAGGAAACCACTTTTGCACTTGTATTAGTGTGGAAAAACGACTTTTCGCACTTGTGTTAGTGTTGAAAAACAACTTTTCGCACTTGTGTTTGTGTTGAAAAACCACTTTTCGCACTTGTGTTGGTACAGGAAACCACTTTTGCACTTGTATTAGTGTGGAAAAAACACTTTTTGCACTTGTGATAGTGTTGAAAAACCACTTTTCGCACTTGTGTTAGTGTTGAAAAACCACTTTTCGCCCTTGTGTTGGTGCAAAAAACCACTTTTGCACTTGTATTAGTGTGGAAAAACCACTTTTCGCACTTGTGTTAGTGTTGAAAAAGCACTTTTCGCACTTGTGTTAGTGTTGAAAAACCACATTTCGCACTTGTGTTAGTGTTGAAAAACCACTTTTCGCACTTGTGTTGGTGCAGGAAACCACTTTTGCACTTGTATTAGTGTGGAAAAAACACTTTTTGCACTTGTGATAGTGTTGAAAAACCACTTTTCGCACTTGTGTTGGTGCAGGAAACCACTTTTGCACTTGTATTAGTGTGGAAAAACCACTTTTCGCACTTGTGTTGGTGCAGGAAACCACTTTTGCACTTGTATTAGTGTGGAAAAAACACTTTTTGCACTTGTGATAGTGTTGAAAAACCACTTTTCGCACTTGTGTTAGTGTTGAAAAACCACTTTTCGCCCTTGTGTTGGTGCAGAAAACCACTTTTGCACTTGTATTAGTGTGGAAAAACCACTTTTCGCACTTGTGTTAGTGTTGAAAAAGCACTTTTCGCACTTGTGTTAGTGTTGAAAAACCACATTTCGCACTTGTGTTAGTGTTGAAAAACCACTTTTCGCACTTGTGTTGGTGCAGGAAACCACTTTTGTACTTGTATTTGTGTGGAAAAAACACTTTTTGCACTTGTGTTGGTGCAGGAAACCACTTTTGCACTTGTATTAGTGTGGAAAAACCACTTTTCGCACTTGTGTTAGTGTTGAAAAACCACTTTTCGCACTTGTGTTGGTGCAGGAAAACCACTTTTGCACTTGTATTAGTGTGGAAAAACCACTTTTCGCACTTGTGTTAGTGTTGAAAAACCCCCTTTCACACTTGTGTTAGTGTTGAAAAACCGCTTTTCGCACTTGTGTTAGTGTTGAAAAACCACTTTTCACACTTGTGTTAGTGTTGAAAAACCACTTTTGCACTTGTATTAGTGTGGAAAAACCACTTTTCGCACTTGTGTTATTGTTGAAAAACCGCTATTCGCACTTGTGTTAGTGTTGAAAAACCACTTTTCACACTTGTGTTAGTGTTGAAAAACCACTTTTCGCACTTGTGTTAGTGTTGAAAAACCACTTTTCGCACTTGTGTTGGTGCAGGAAACCACTTTTTCACTTGTATTAGTGTGGAAAAAACACTTTTCGCACTTGTGTTAGTGTTGAAAAACCACTTTTCGCACTTGTGTTAGTGTTGAAAAACCACTTTTCGCACTTGTGTTATTGTTGAAAAACTGCTTTTCGCACTTGTGTTAGTGTTGAAAAACCACTTTTCACACTTGTGTTAGTGTTGAAAAACCACTTTTCGCACTTGTGTTAGTGTTGAAAAACCACTTTTCGCACTTGTGTTGGTGCAGGAAACCACTTTTTCACTTGTATTAGTGTGGAAAAAACACTTTTCGCACTTGTGTTAGTGTTGAAAAACCACTTTTTGCACTTGTGTTAGTGTTGAAAAACCACTTTTCGCAGTTGTGTTGTTGCAGGAAACCACTTTTGCACTTGTATTAGTGTGGAAAAAACACTTTTCGCACTTGTGTTAGTGTTGAAAAACCACGTTTCGCACTTGTGTTAGTGTTGAAAAACCACTTTTCGCACTTGTGTTGGTGCAGGAAACCACTTTTGCACTTGTATTAGTGTGGAAAAAACACTTTTTGCACTTGTGATAGTGTTGAAAAACCACTTTTCGCACTTGTGTTAGTGTTGAAAAACCACTTTTCGCACTTGTGTTGGTGCAGGAAACCACTTTTGCACTTGTATTAGTGTGGAAAAACCACTTTTCGCACTTGTGTTAGTGTTGAAAAACAACTTTTCGCACTTGTGTTTGTGTTGAAAAACCACTTTTCGCACTTGTGTTGGTACAGGAAACCACTTTTGCACTTGTATTAGTGTGGAAAAAACACTTTTTGCACTTGTGATAGTGTTGAAAAACCACTTTTCGCACTTGTGTTAGTGTTGAAAAACCACTTTTCGCCCTTGTGTTGGTGCAGAAAACCACTTTTGCACTTGTATTAGTGTGGAAAAACCACTTTTCGCACTTGTGTTAGTGTTGAAAAAGCACTTTTCGCACTTGTGTTAGTGTTGAAAAACCACATTTCGCACTTGTGTTAGTGTTGAAAAACCACTTTTCGCACTTGTGTTGGTGCAGGAAACCACTTTTGCACTTGTATTAGTGTGGAAAAAACACTTTTTGCACTTGTGATAGTGTTGAAAAACCACTTTTCGCACTTGTGTTGGTGCAGGAAACCACTTTTGCACTTGTATTAGTGTGGAAAAACCACTTTTCGCACTTGTGTTGGTGCAGGAAACCACTGTTGCACTTGTATTAGTGTGGAAAAAACACTTTTTGCACTTGTGATAGTGTTGAAAAACCACTTTTCGCACTTGTGTTAGTGTTGAAAAACCACTTTTCGCCCTTGTGTTGGTGCAGAAAACCACTTTTGCACTTGTATTAGTGTGG
The DNA here is from genome assembly GCF_964187855.1 of Myxine glutinosa. Lineage (NCBI taxonomy): Eukaryota > Metazoa > Chordata > Myxini > Myxiniformes > Myxinidae > Myxine > Myxine glutinosa. The sequence goes on from NW_027616694.1 coordinate 64,525, forward strand.
AAAAACCACTTTTCGCACTTGTGTTAGTGTTGAAAAAGCACTTTTCGCACTTGTGTTAGTGTTGAAAAACCACATTTCGCACTTGTGTTAGTGTTGAAAAACCACTTTTCGCACTTGTGTTGGTGCAGGAAACCACTTTTGCACTTGTATTAGTGTGGAAAAAACACTTTTTGCACTTGTGTTGGTGTTGAAAAACCACTTTTCGCACTTGTGTTAGTGTTGAAAAACCACTTTTCGCAGTTGTGTTGGTGCAGGAAACCACTTTTGCACTTGTATTAGTGTGGAAAAAACACTTTTCGCACTTGTGTTAGTGTTGAAAAACCACGTTTCGCACTTGTGTTAGTGTTGAAAAACCACTTTTCGCACTTGTGTTGGTGCAGGAAACCACTTTTGCACTTGTATTAGTGTGGAAAAAACACTTTTTGCACTTGTGATAGTGTTGAAAAACCACTTTTCGCACTTGTGTTAGTGTTGAAAAACCACTTTTCGCACTTGTGTTGGTGCAGGAAACCACTTTTGCACTTGTATTAGTGTGGAAAAACGACTTTTCGCACTTGTGTTAGTGTTGAAAAACAACTTTTCGCACTTGTGTTTGTGTTGAAAAACCACTTTTCGCACTTGTGTTGGTACAGGAAACCACTTTTGCACTTGTATTAGTGTGGAAAAAACACTTTTTGCACTTGTGATAGTGTTGAAAAACCACTTTTCGCACTTGTGTTAGTGTTGAAAAACCACTTTTCGCCCTTGTGTTGGTGCAAAAAACCACTTTTGCACTTGTATTAGTGTGGAAAAACCACTTTTCGCACTTGTGTTAGTGTTGAAAAAGCACTTTTCGCACTTGTGTTAGTGTTGAAAAACCACATTTCGCACTTGTGTTAGTGTTGAAAAACCACTTTTCGCACTTGTGTTGGTGCAGGAAACCACTTTTGCACTTGTATTAGTGTGGAAAAAACACTTTTTGCACTTGTGATAGTGTTGAAAAACCACTTTTCGCACTTGTGTTGGTGCAGGAAACCACTTTTGCACTTGTATTAGTGTGGAAAAACCACTTTTCGCACTTGTGTTGGTGCAGGAAACCACTTTTGCACTTGTATTAGTGTGGAAAAAACACTTTTTGCACTTGTGATAGTGTTGAAAAACCACTTTTCGCACTTGTGTTAGTGTTGAAAAACCACTTTTCGCCCTTGTGTTGGTGCAGAAAACCACTTTTGCACTTGTATTAGTGTGGAAAAACCACTTTTCGCACTTGTGTTAGTGTTGAAAAAGCACTTTTCGCACTTGTGTTAGTGTTGAAAAACCACATTTCGCACTTGTGTTAGTGTTGAAAAACCACTTTTCGCACTTGTGTTGGTGCAGGAAACCACTTTTGTACTTGTATTTGTGTGGAAAAAACACTTTTTGCACTTGTGTTGGTGCAGGAAACCACTTTTGCACTTGTATTAGTGTGGAAAAACCACTTTTCGCACTTGTGTTAGTGTTGAAAAACCACTTTTCGCACTTGTGTTAGTGTTGAAAAACCACTTTTCGCACTTGTGTTGGTGCAGGAAACCACTTTTGCACTTGTATTAGTGTGGAAAAAACACTTTTTGCACTTGTGATAGTGTTGAAAAACCACTTTTCGCACTTGTGTTAGTGTTGAAAAACCACTTTTCGCACTTGTGTTGGTGCAGGAAACCACTTTTGCACTTGTATTAGTGTGGAAAAAACACTTTTTGCACTTGTGATAGTGTTGAAAAACCACTTTTCGCACTTGGGTTAGTGTTGAAAAACCACTTTTCGCACTTGTGTTGGTGCAGGAAACCACTTTTGCACTTGTATTAGTGTGGAAAAACACTTTTCGCACTTGTGTTAGTGTTGAAAAACCACTTTTCGCACTTGTGTTAGTGTTGAAAAACCACTTTTCGCACTTGTGTTGGTGCAGGAAAACCACTTTTGCACTTGTATTAGTGTGGAAAAACCACTTTTCGCACTTGTGTTAGTGTTGAAAAACCCCCTTTCACACTTGTGTTAGTGTTGAAAAACCGCTTTTCGCCCTTGTGTTGGTGCAGAAAACCACTTTTGCACTTGTATTAGTGTGGAAAAACCACTTTTCGCACTTGTGTTAGTGTTGAAAAAGCACTTTTCGCACTTGTGTTAGTGTTGAAAAACCACATTTCGCACTTGTGTTAGTGTTGAAAAACCACTTTTCGCACTTGTGTTGGTGCAGGAAACCACTTTTGTACTTGTATTAGTGTGGAAAAAACACTTTTTGCACTTGTGTTGGTGCAGGAAACCACTTTTGCACTTGTATTAGTGTGGAAAAACCACTTTTCGCACTTGTGTTAGTGTTGAAAAACCACTTTTCGCACTTGTGTTAGTGTTGAAAAACCACTTTTCGCACTTGTGTTGGTGCAGGAACCCACTTTTGCACTTGTATTAGTGTGGAAAAAACACTTTTTGCACTTGTGATAGTGTTGAAAAACCACTTTTCGCACTTGTGTTAGTGTTGAAAAACCACTTTTCGCACTTGTGTTGGTGCAGGAAACCACTTTTGCACTTGTATTAGTGTGGAAAAAACACTTTTTGCACTTGTGATAGTGTTGAAAAACCACTTTTCGCACTTGGGTTAGTGTTGAAAAACCACTTTTCGCACTTGTGTTGGTGCAGGAAACCACTTTTGCACTTGTATTAGTGTGGAAAAACACTTTTCGCACTTGTGTTAGTGTTGAAAAACCACTTTTCGCACTTGTGTTAGTGTTGAAAAACCACTTTTCGCACTTGTGTTGGTGCAGGAAAACCACTTTTGCACTTGTATTAGTGTGGAAAAACCACTTTTCGCACTTGTATTAGTGTGGAAAAACCACTTTTCGCACTTGCGTTATTGTTGAAAAACCGCTTTTCGCACTTGTGTTAGTGTTGAAAAACCACTTTTCACACTTGTGTTAGTGTTGAAATACCACTTTTCGCACTTGTGTTAGTGTTGAAAAACCACTTTTCGCACTTGTGTTGGTGCAGGAAACCACTTTTGCACTTGTATTAGTGTGGAAAAACCACTTTTCGCACTTGTGTTATTGTTGAAAAACCACTTTTCGCACTTGTATTAGTGTGGAAAAACCACTTTTCACACTTGTGTTAGTGTTGAAAAACCACTTTTGCACTTGTATTAGTGTGGAAAAACCACTTTTCGCACTTGTGTTATTGTTGAAAAACCACTTTTGCACTTGTATTAGTGTGGAAAAACCACTTTTCGCACTTGTGTTATTGTTGAAAAACCGCTTTTCGCACTTGTGTTAGTGTTGAAAAACCACTTTTCACACTTGTGTTAGTGTTGAAAAACCGCTTTTCGCACTTGTGTTAGTGTTGAAAAACCACTTTTCACACTTGTGTTAGTGTTGAAAAAACACTTTTCGCACTTGTGTTAGTGTTGAAAAACCACTTTTCGCACTTGTGTTAGTGTTGAAAAACCACTTTTCGCACTTGTGTTGGTGCAGGAAACCACTTTTGCACTTGTATTAGTGTGGAAAAACCACTTTTCGCACTTGTGTTATTGTTGAAAAACCACTTTTCGCACTTGTATTAGTGTGGAAAAACCACTTTTCACACTTGTGTTAGTGTTGAAAAACCACTTTTGCACTTGTATTAGTGTGGAAAAACCACTTTTCGCACTTGTGTTATTGTTGAAAAACCGCTTTTCGCACTTGTGTTAGTGTTGAAAAACCACTTTTCACACTTGTGTTAGTGTTGAAAAACCACTTTTCGCACTTGTGTTAGTGTTGAAAAACCACTTTTCGCACTTGTGTTGGTGCAGGAAACCACTTTTTCACTTGTATTAGTGTGGAAAAAACACTTTTTGCACTTGTGTTAGTGTTGAAAAACCACTTTTCGCACTTGTGTTAGTGTTGAAAAACCACTTTTCGCAGTTGTGTTGGTGCAGGAAACCACTTTTGCACTTGTATTAGTGTGGAAAAAACACTTTTCGCACTTGTGTTAGTGTTGAAAAACCACTTTTCGCACTTGTGTTGGTGCAGGAAACCACTTTTTCACTTGTATTAGTGTGGAAAAAACACTTTTCGCACTTGTGTTAGTGTTGAAAAACCACTTTTCGCACTTGTGTTAGTGTTGAAAAACCACTTTTCGCCCTTGTGTTGGTGCAGAAAAACACTTTTGCACTTGTATTAGTGTGGAAAAACCACTTTTCGCACTTGTGTTAGTGTTGAAAAAGCACTTTTCGCACTTGTGTTAGTGTTGAAAAACCACATTTCGCACTTGTGTTAGTGTTGAAAAACCACTTTTCGCACTTGTGTTGGTGCAGGAAACCACTTTTGTACTTGTATTAGTGTGGAAAAAACACTTTTTGCACTTGTGTTGGTGCAGGAAACCACTTTTGCACTTGTATTAGTGTGGAAAAACCACTTTTCGCACTTGTGTTAGTGTTGAAAAACCACTTTTCGCACTTGTGTTAGTGTTGAAAAACCACTTTTCGCACTTGTGTTGGTGCAGGAAACCACTTTTGCACTTGTATTAGTGTGGAAAAAATACTTTTTGCACTTGTGATAGTGTTGAAAAACCACTTTTCGCACTTGTGTTAGTGTTGAAAAACCACTTTTCGCACTTGTGTTGCTGCAGGAAACCACTTTTGCACTTGTATTAGTGTGGAAAAAACACTTTTTGCACTTGTGATAGTGTTGAAAAACCACTTTTCGCACTTGGGTTAGTGTTGAAAAACCACTTTTCGCACTTGTGTTGGTGCAGGAAACCACTTTTGCACTTGTATTAGTGTGGAAAAACACTTTTCGCACTTGTGTTAGTGTTGAAAAACCACTTTTCGCACTTGTGTTAGTGTTGAAAAACCACTTTTCGCACTTGTGTTGGTGTAGGAAAACCACTTTTGCACTTGTATTAGTGTGGAAAAACCACTTTTCGCACTTGTGTTAGTGTTGAAAAACCCCCTTTCACACTTGTGTTAGTGTTGAAAAACCGCTTTTCGCACTTGTGTTAGTGTTGAAAAACCACTTTTCACACTTGTGTTAGTGTTGAAAAACCACTTTTGCACTTGTATTAGTGTGAAAAAACCACTTTTCGCACTTGTGTTATTGTTGAAAAACCGCTTTTCGCACTTGTGTTAGTGTTGAAAAACCACTTTTCACACTTGTGTTAGTGTTGAAAAACCACTTTTCGCACTTGTGTTAGTGTTGAAAAACCACTTTTCGCACTTGTGTTGGTGCAGGAAACCACTTTTTCACTTGTATTAGTGTGGAAAAAACACTTTTCGCACTTGTGTTAGTGTTGAAAAACCACTTTTCGCACTTGTGTTAGTGTTGAAAAACCACTTTTCGCACTTGTGTTGGTGCAGGAAACCACTTTTGCACTTGTATTAGTGTGGAAAAACCACTTTTCGCACTTGTGTTATTGTTGAAAAACCACTTTTCGCACTTGTATTAGTGTGGAAAAACCACTTTTCACACTTGTGTTAGTGTTGAAAAACCACTTTTGCACTTGTATTAGTGTGGAAAAACCACTTTTCGCACTTGTGTTATTGTTGAAAAACCGCTTTTCGCACTTGTGTTAGTGTTGAAAAACCACTTTTCACACTTGTGTTAGTGTTGAAAAACCACTTTTCGCACTTGTGTTAGTGTTGAAAAACCACTTTTCGCACTTGTGTTGGTGCAGGAAACCACTTTTTCACTTGTATTAGTGTGGAAAAAACACTTTTTGCACTTGTGTTAGTGTTGAAAAACCACTTTTCGCACTTGTGTTAGTGTTGAAAAACCACTTTTCGCAGTTGTGTTGGTGCAGGAAACCACTTTTGCACTTGTATTAGTGTGGAAAAAACACTTTTCGCACTTGTGTTAGTGTTGAAAAACCACTTTTCGCACTTGTGTTGGTGCAGGAAACCACTTTTTCACTTGTATTAGTGTGGAAAAAACACTTTTCGCACTTGTGTTAGTGTTGAAAAACCACTTTTCGCACTTGTGTTAGTGTTGAAAAACCACTTTTCGCAGTTGTGTTGGTGCAGGAAACCACTTTTGCACTTGTATTAGTGTGGAAAAAACACTTTTCGCACTTGTGTTAGTGTTGAAAAACCACGTTTCGCACTTGTGTTAGTGTTGAAAAACCACTTTTCGCACTTGTGTTGGTGCAGGAAACCACTTTTGCACTTGTATTAGTGTGGAAAAAACACTTTTTGCACTTGTGATAGTGTTGAAAAACCACTTTTCGCACTTGTGTTAGTGTTGAAAAACCACTTTTCGCACTTGTGTTGGTGCAGGAAACCACTTTTGCACTTGTATTAGTGTGGAAAAACGACTTTTCGCACTTGTGTTAGTGTTGAAAAACAACTTTTCGCACTTGTGTTTGTGTTGAAAAACCACTTTTCGCACTTGTGTTGGTACAGGAAACCACTTTTGCACTTGTATTAGTGTGGAAAAAACACTTTTTGCACTTGTGATAGTGTTGAAAAACCACTTTTCGCACTTGTGTTAGTGTTGAAAAACCACTTTTCGCCCTTGTGTTGGTGCAAAAAACCACTTTTGCACTTGTATTAGTGTGGAAAAACCACTTTTCGCACTTGTGTTAGTGTTGAAAAAGCACTTTTCGCACTTGTGTTAGTGTTGAAAAACCACATTTCGCACTTGTGTTAGTGTTGAAAAACCACTTTTCGCACTTGTGTTGGTGCAGGAAACCACTTTTGCACTTGTATTAGTGTGGAAAAAACACTTTTTGCACTTGTGATAGTGTTGAAAAACCACTTTTCGCACTTGTGTTGGTGCAGGAAACCACTTTTGCACTTGTATTAGTGTGGAAAAACCACTTTTCGCACTTGTGTTGGTGCAGGAAACCACTTTTGCACTTGTATTAGTGTGGAAAAAACACTTTTTGCACTTGTGATAGTGTTGAAAAACCACTTTTCGCACTTGTGTTAGTGTTGAAAAACCACTTTTCGCCCTTGTGTTGGTGCAGAAAACCACTTTTGCACTTGTATTAGTGTGGAAAAACCACTTTTCGCACTTGTGTTAGTGTTGAAAAAGCACTTTTCGCACTTGTGTTAGTGTTGAAAAACCACATTTCGCACTTGTGTTAGTGTTGAAAAACCACTTTTCGCACTTGTGTTGGTGCAGGAAACCACTTTTGTACTTGTATTTGTGTGGAAAAAACACTTTTTGCACTTGTGTTGGTGCAGGAAACCACTTTTGCACTTGTATTAGTGTGGAAAAACCACTTTTCGCACTTGTGTTAGTGTTGAAAAACCACTTTTCGCACTTGTGTTAGTGTTGAAAAACCACTTTTCGCACTTGTGTTGGTGCAGGAAACCACTTTTGCACTTGTATTAGTGTGGAAAAAACACTTTTTGCACTTGTGATAGTGTTGAAAAACCACTTTTCGCACTTGTGTTAGTGTTGAAAAACCACTTTTCGCACTTGTGTTGGTGCAGGAAACCACTTTTGCACTTGTATTAGTGTGGAAAAAACACTTTTTGCACTTGTGATAGTGTTGAAAAACCACTTTTCGCACTTGGGTTAGTGTTGAAAAACCACTTTTCGCACTTGTGTTGGTGCAGGAAACCACTTTTGCACTTGTATTAGTGTGGAAAAACACTTTTCGCACTTGTGTTAGTGTTGAAAAACCACTTTTCGCACTTGTGTTAGTGTTGAAAAACCACTTTTCGCACTTGTGTTGGTGCAGGAAAACCACTTTTGCACTTGTATTAGTGTGGAAAAACCACTTTTCGCACTTGTGTTAGTGTTGAAAAACCCCCTTTCACACTTGTGTTAGTGTTGAAAAACCGCTTTTCGCACTTGTGTTAGTGTTGAAAAACCACTTTTCACACTTGTGTTAGTGTTGAAAAACCACTTTTGCACTTGTATTAGTGTGGAAAAACCACTTTTCGCACTTGTGTTATTGTTGAAAAACCGCTATTCGCACTTGTGTTAGTGTTGAAAAACCACTTTTCACACTTGTGTTAGTGTTGAAAAACCACTTTTCGCACTTGTGTTAGTGTTGAAAAACCACTTTTCGCACTTGTGTTGGTGCAGGAAACCACTTTTTCACTTGTATTAGTGTGGAAAAAACACTTTTCGCACTTGTGTTAGTGTTGAAAAACCACTTTTCGCACTTGTGTTAGTGTTGAAAAACCACTTTTCGCACTTGTGTTATTGTTGAAAAACTGCTTTTCGCACTTGTGTTAGTGTTGAAAAACCACTTTTCACACTTGTGTTAGTGTTGAAAAACCACTTTTCGCACTTGTGTTAGTGTTGAAAAACCACTTTTCGCACTTGTGTTGGTGCAGGAAACCACTTTTTCACTTGTATTAGTGTGGAAAAAACACTTTTCGCACTTGTGTTAGTGTTGAAAAACCACTTTTTGCACTTGTGTTAGTGTTGAAAAACCACTTTTCGCAGTTGTGTTGGTGCAGGAAACCACTTTTGCACTTGTATTAGTGTGGAAAAAACACTTTTCGCACTTGTGTTAGTGTTGAAAAACCACGTTTCGCACTTGTGTTAGTGTTGAAAAACCACTTTTCGCACTTGTGTTGGTGCAGGAAACCACTTTTGCACTTGTATTAGTGTGGAAAAAACACTTTTTGCACTTGTGATAGTGTTGAAAAACCACTTTTCGCACTTGTGTTAGTGTTGAAAAACCACTTTTCGCACTTGTGTTGGTGCAGGAAACCACTTTTGCACTTGTATTAGTGTGGAAAAACCACTTTTCGCACTTGTGTTAGTGTTGAAAAACAACTTTTCGCACTTGTGTTTGTGTTGAAAAACCACTTTTCGCACTTGTGTTGGTACAGGAAACCACTTTTGCACTTGTATTAGTGTGGAAAAAACACTTTTTGCACTTGTGATAGTGTTGAAAAACCACTTTTCGCACTTGTGTTAGTGTTGAAAAACCACTTTTCGCCCTTGTGTTGGTGCAGAAAACCACTTTTGCACTTGTATTAGTGTGGAAAAACCACTTTTCGCACTTGTGTTAGTGTTGAAAAAGCACTTTTCGCACTTGTGTTAGTGTTGAAAAACCACATTTCGCACTTGTGTTAGTGTTGAAAAACCACTTTTCGCACTTGTGTTGGTGCAGGAAACCACTTTTGCACTTGTATTAGTGTGGAAAAAACACTTTTTGCACTTGTGATAGTGTTGAAAAACCACTTTTCGCACTTGTGTTGGTGCAGGAAACCACTTTTGCACTTGTATTAGTGTGGAAAAACCACTTTTCGCACTTGTGTTGGTGCAGGAAACCACTGTTGCACTTGTATTAGTGTGGAAAAAACACTTTTTGCACTTGTGATAGTGTTGAAAAACCACTTTTCGCACTTGTGTTAGTGTTGAAAAACCACTTTTCGCCCTTGTGTTGGTGCAGAAAACCACTTTTGCACTTGTATTAGTGTGGAAAAACCACTTTTCGCACTTGTGTTAGTGTTGAAAAAGCACTTTTCGCACTTGTGTTAGTGTTGAAAAACCACATTTCGCACTTGTGTTAGTGTTGAAAAACCACTTTTCGCACTTGTGTTGGTGCAGGAAACCACTTTTGCACTTGTATTAGTGTGGAAAAAACACTTTTTGCACTTGTGTTGGTGTTGAAAAACCACTTTTCGCACTTGTGTTAGTGTTGAAAAACCACTTTTCGCAGTTGTGTTGGTGCAGGAAACCACTTTTGCACTTGTATTAGTGTGGAAAAAACACTTTTCGCACTTGTGTTAGTGTTGAAAAACCACGTTTCGCACTTGTGTTAGTGTTGAAAAACCACTTTTCGCACTTGTGTTGGTGCAGGAAACCACTTTTGCACTTGTATTAGTGTGGAAAAAACACTTTTTGCACTTGTGATAGTGTTGAAAAACCACTTTTCGCACTTGTGTTAGTGTTGAAAAACCACTTTTCGCACTTGTGTTGGTGCAGGAAACCACTTTTGCACTTGTATTAGTGTGGAAAAACGACTTTTCGCACTTGTGTTAGTGTTGAAAAACAACTTTTCGCACTTGTGTTTGTGTTGAAAAACCACTTTTCGCACTTGTGTTGGTACAGGAAACCACTTTTGCACTTGTATTAGTGTGGAAAAAACACTTTTTGCACTTGTGATAGTGTTGAAAAACCACTTTTCGCACTTGTGTTAGTGTTGAAAAACCACTTTTCGCCCTTGTGTTGGTGCAAAAAACCACTTTTGCACTTGTATTAGTGTGGAAAAACCACTTTTCGCACTTGTGTTAGTGTTGAAAAAGCACTTTTCGCACTTGTGTTAGTGTTGAAAAACCACATTTCGCACTTGTGTTAGTGTTGAAAAACCACTTTTCGCACTTGTGTTGGTGCAGGAAACCACTTTTGCACTTGTATTAGTGTGGAAAAAACACTTTTTGCACTTGTGATAGTGTTGAAAAACCACTTTTCGCACTTGTGTTGGTGCAGGAAACCACTTTTGCACTTGTATTAGTGTGGAAAAACCACTTTTCGCACTTGTGTTGGTGCAGGAAACCACTTTTGCACTTGTATTAGTGTGGAAAAAACACTTTTTGCACTTGTGATAGTGTTGAAAAACCACTTTTCGCACTTGTGTTAGTGTTGAAAAACCACTTTTCGCCCTTGTGTTGGTGCAGAAAACCACTTTTGCACTTGTATTAGTGTGGAAAAACCACTTTTCGCACTTGTGTTAGTGTTGAAAAAGCACTTTTCGCACTTGTGTTAGTGTTGAAAAACCACATTTCGCACTTGTGTTAGTGTTGAAAAACCACTTTTCGCACTTGTGTTGGTGCAGGAAACCACTTTTGTACTTGTATTTGTGTGGAAAAAACACTTTTTGCACTTGTGTTGGTGCAGGAAACCACTTTTGCACTTGTATTAGTGTGGAAAAACCACTTTTCGCACTTGTGTTAGTGTTGAAAAACCACTTTTCGCACTTGTGTTAGTGTTGAAAAACCACTTTTCGCACTTGTGTTGGTGCAGGAAACCACTTTTGCACTTGTATTAGTGTGGAAAAAACACTTTTTGCACTTGTGATAGTGTTGAAAAACCACTTTTCGCACTTGTGTTAGTGTTGAAAAACCACTTTTCGCACTTGTGTTGGTGCAGGAAACCACTTTTGCACTTGTATTAGTGTGGAAAAAACACTTTTTGCACTTGTGATAGTGTTGAAAAACCACTTTTCGCACTTGGGTTAGTGTTGAAAAACCACTTTTCGCACTTGTGTTGGTGCAGGAAACCACTTTTGCACTTGTATTAGTGTGGAAAAACACTTTTCGCACTTGTGTTAGTGTTGAAAAACCACTTTTCGCACTTGTGTTAGTGTTGAAAAACCACTTTTCGCACTTGTGTTAGTGTTGAAAAACCACTTTTGCACTTGTATTAGTGTGGAAAAACCACTTTTCGCACTTGTGTTAGTGTTGAAAAACCCCCTTTCACACTTGTGTTAGTGTTGAAAAACCGCTTTTCGCACTTGTGTTAGTGTTGAAAAACCACTTTTCACACTTGTGTTAGTGTTGAAAAACCACTTTTGCACTTGTATTAGTGTGGAAAAACCACTTTTCGCACTTGTGTTATTGTTGAAAAACCGCTATTCGCACTTGTGTTAGTGTTGAAAAACCACTTTTCACACTTGTGTTAGTGTTGAAAAACCACTTTTCGCACTTGTGTTAGTGTTGAAAAACCACTTTTCGCACTTGTGTTGGTGCAGGAAACCACTTTTTCACTTGTATTAGTGTGGAAAAAACACTTTTCGCACTTGTGTTAGTGTTGAAAAACCACTTTTCGCACTTGTGTTAGTGTTGAAAAACCACTTTTCGCACTTGTGTTATTGTTGAAAAACTGCTTTTCGCACTTGTGTTAGTGTTGAAAAACCACTTTTCACACTTGTGTTAGTGTTGAAAAACCACTTTTCGCACTTGTGTTAGTGTTGAAAAACCACTTTTCGCACTTGTGTTGGTGCAGGAAACCACTTTTTCACTTGTATTAGTGTGGAAAAAACACTTTTCGCACTTGTGTTAGTGTTGAAAAACCACTTTTTGCACTTGTGTTAGTGTTGAAAAACCACTTTTCGCAGTTGTGTTGGTGCAGGAAACCACTTTTGCACTTGTATTAGTGTGGAAAAAACACTTTTCGCACTTGTGTTAGTGTTGAAAAACCACGTTTCGCACTTGTGTTAGTGTTGAAAAACCACTTTTCGCACTTGTGTTGGTGCAGGAAACCACTTTTGCACTTGTATTAGTGTGGAAAAAACACTTTTTGCACTTGTGATAGTGTTGAAAAACCACTTTTCGCACTTGTGTTAGTGTTGAAAAACCACTTTTCGCACTTGTGTTGGTGCAGGAAACCACTTTTGCACTTGTATTAGTGTGGAAAAACCACTTTTCGCACTTGTGTTAGTGTTGAAAAACAACTTTTCGCACTTGTGTTTGTGTTGAAAAACCACTTTTCGCACTTGTGTTGGTACAGGAAACCACTTTTGCACTTGTATTAGTGTGGAAAAAACACTTTTTGCACTTGTGATAGTGTTGAAAAACCACTTTTCGCACTTGTGTTAGTGTTGAAAAACCACTTTTCGCCCTTGTGTTGGTGCAGAAAACCACTTTTGCACTTGTATTAGTGTGGAAAAACCACTTTTCGCACTTGTGTTAGTGTTGAAAAAGCACTTTTCGCACTTGTGTTAGTGTTGAAAAACCACATTTCGCACTTGTGTTAGTGTTGAAAAACCACTTTTCGCACTTGTGTTGGTGCAGGAAACCACTTTTGCACTTGTATTAGTGTGGAAAAAACACTTTTTGCACTTGTGATAGTGTTGAAAAACCACTTTTCGCACTTGTGTTGGTGCAGGAAACCACTTTTGCACTTGTATTAGTGTGGAAAAACCACTTTTCGCACTTGTGTTGGTGCAGGAAACCACTGTTGCACTTGTATTAGTGTGGAAAAAACACTTTTTGCACTTGTGATAGTGTTGAAAAACCACTTTTCGCACTTGTGTTAGTGTTGAAAAACCACTTTTCGCCCTTGTGTTGGTGCAGAAAACCACTTTTGCACTTGTATTAGTGTGGAAAAACCACTTTTCGCACTTGTGTTAGTGTTGAAAAAGCACTTTTCGCACTTGTGTTAGTGTTGAAAAACCACATTTCGCACTTGTGTTAGTGTTGAAAAACCACTTTTCGCACTTGTGTTGGTGCAGGAAACCACTTTTGCACTTGTATTAGTGTGGAAAAAACACTTTTTGCACTTGTGTTGGTGCAGGAAACCACTTTTGCACTTGTATTAGTGTGGAAAAACCACTTTTCGCACTTGTGTTAGTGTTGAAAAAGCACTTTTCGCACTTGTGTTATTGTTGAAAAACTGCTTTTCGCACTTGTGTTAGTGTTGAAAAACCACTTTTCACACTTGTGTTAGTGTTGAAAAACCACTTTTCGCACTTGTGTTAGTGTTGAAAAACCACTTTTCGCACTTGTGTTGGTGCAGGAAACCACTTTTTCACTTGTATTAGTGTGGAAAAAACACTTTTCGCACTTGTGTTAGTGTTGAAAAACCACTTTTTGCACTTGTGTTAGTGTTGAAAAACCACTTTTCGCAGTTGTGTTGGTGCAGGAAACCACTTTTGCACTTGTATTAGTGTGGAAAAAACACTTTTCGCACTTGTGTTAGTGTTGAAAAACCACGTTTCGCACTTGTGTTAGTGTTGAAAAACCACTTTTCGCACTTGTGTTGGTGCAGGAAACCACTTTTGCACTTGTATTAGTGTGGAAAAAACACTTTTTGCACTTGTGATAGTGTTGAAAAACCACTTTTCGCACTTGTGTTAGTGTTGAAAAACCACTTTTCGCACTTGTGTTGGTGCAGGAAACCACTTTTGCAATTGTATTAGTGTGGAAAAACCACTTTTCGCACTTGTGTTAGTGTTGAAAAACAACTTTTCGCACTTGTGTTTGTGTTGAAAAACCACTTTTCGCACTTGTGTTGGTACAGGAAACCACTTTTGCACTTGTATTAGTGTGGAAAAAACACTTTTTGCACTTGTGATAGTGTTGAAAAACCACTTTTCGCACTTGTGTTAGTGTTGAAAAACCACTTTTCGCCCTTGTGTTGGTGCAGAAAACCACTTTTGCACTTGTATTAGTGTGGAAAAACCACTTTTCGCACTTGTGTTAGTGTTGAAAAAGCACTTTTCGCACTTGTGTTAGTGTTGAAAAACCACATTTCGCACTTGTGTTAGTGTTGAAAAACCACTTTTCGCACTTGTGTTGGTGCAGGAAACCACTTTTGCACTTGTATTAGTGTGGAAAAAACACTTTTTGCACTTGTGATAGTGTTGAAAAACCACTTTTCGCACTTGTGTTGGTGCAGGAAACCACTTTTGCACTTGTATTAGTGTGGAAAAACCACTTTTCGCACTTGTGTTGGTGCAGGAAACCACTGTTGCACTTGTATTAGTGTGGAAAAAACACTTTTTGCACTTGTGATAGTGTTGAAAAACCACTTTTCGCACTTGTGTTAGTGTTGAAAAACCACTTTTCGCCCTTGTGTTGGTGCAGAAAACCACTTTTGCACTTGTATTAGTGTGGAAAAACCACTTTTCGCACTTGTGTTAGTGTTGAAAAAGCACTTTTCGCACTTGTGTTAGTGTTGAAAAACCACATTTCGCACTTGTGTTAGTGTTGAAAAACCACTTTTCGCACTTGTGTTGGTGCAGGAAACCACTTTTGCACTTGTATTAGTGTGGAAAAAACACTTTTTGCACTTGTGTTGGTGCAGGAAACCACTTTTGCACTTGTATTAGTGTGGAAAAACCACTTTTCGCACTTGTGTTAGTGTTGAAAAACCACTTTTCGCACTTGTGTTAGTGTTGAAAAACCACTTTTCGCACTTGTGTTGGTGCAGGAAACCACTTTTGCACTTGTATTAGTGTGGAAAAAACACTTTTTGCACTTGTGATAGTGTTGAAAAACCACTTTTCGCACTTGTGTTAGTGTTGAAAAACCACTTTTCGCACTTGTGTTGGTGCAGGAAACCACTTTTGCACTTGTATTAGTGTGGAAAAAACACTTTTTGCACTTGTGATAGTGTTGAAAAACCACTTTTCGCACTTGGGTTAGTGTTGAAAAACCACTTTTCGCACTTGTGTTGGTGCAGGAAACCACTTTTGCACTTGTATTAGTGTGGAAAAACACTTTCGCACTTGTGTTAGTGTTGAAAAACCACTTTTCGCACTTGTGTTAGTGTTGAAAAACCACTTTTCGCACTTGTGTTGGTGCAGGAAAACCACTTTTGCACTTGTATTAGTGTGGAAAAACCACTTTTCGCACTTGTGTTAGTGTTGAAAAACCCCCTTTCACACTTGTGTTGGTGCAGGAAACCACTTTTGCACTTGTATTAGTGTGGAAAAAACACTTTTTGCACTTGTGATAGTGTTGAAAAACCACTTTTCGCACTTGTGTTGGTGCAGGAAACCACTTTTGCACTTGTATTAGTGTGGAAAAACCACTTTTCGCACTTGTGTTGGTGCAGGAAACCACTGTTGCACTTGTATAAGTGTGGAAAAAACACTTTTTGCACTTGTGATAGTGTTGAAAAACCACTTTTCGCACTTGTGTTAGTGTTGAAAAACCACTTTTCGCCCTTGTGTTGGTGCAGAAAACCACTTTTGCACTTGTATTAGTGTGGAAAAACCACTTTTCGCACTTGTGTTAGTGTTGAAAAAGCACTTTTCGCACTTGTGTTAGTGTTGAAAAACCACATTTCGCACTTGTGTTAGTGTTGAAAAACCACTTTTCGCACTTGTGTTGGTGCAGGAAACCACTTTTGCACTTGTATTAGTGTGGAAAAAACACTTTTTGCACTTGTGTTGGTGCAGGAAACCACTTTTGCACTTGTATTAGTGTGGAAAAACCACTTTTCGCACTTGTGTTAGTGTTGAAAAAGCACTTTTCGCACTTGTGTTATTGTTGAAAAACTGCTTTTCGCACTTGTGTTAGTGTTGAAAAACCACTTTTCACACTTGTGTTAGTGTTGAAAAACCACTTTTCGCACTTGTGTTAGTGTTGAAAAACCACTTTTCGCACTTGTGTTGGTGCAGGAAACCACTTTTTCACTTGTATTAGTGTGGAAAAAACACTTTTCGCACTTGTGTTAGTGTTGAAAAACCACTTTTTGCACTTGTGTTAGTGTTGAAAAACCACTTTTCGCAGTTGTGTTGGTGCAGGAAACCACTTTTGCACTTGTATTAGTGTGGAAAAAACACTTTTCGCACTTGTGTTAGTGTTGAAAAACCACGTTTCGCACTTGTGTTAGTGTTGAAAAACCACTTTTCGCACTTGTGTTGGTGCAGGAAACCACTTTTGCACTTGTATTAGTGTGGAAAAAACACTTTTTGCACTTGTGATAGTGTTGAAAAACCACTTTTCGCACTTGTGTTAGTGTTGAAAAACCACTTTTCGCACTTGTGTTGGTGCAGGAAACCACTTTTGCACTTGTATTAGTGTGGAAAAACCACTTTTCGCACTTGTGTTAGTGTTGAAAAACAACTTTTCGCACTTGTGTTTGTGTTGAAAAACCACTTTTCGCACTTGTGTTGGTACAGGAAACCACTTTTGCACTTGTATTAGTGTGGAAAAAACACTTTTTGCACTTGTGATAGTGTTGAAAAACCACTTTTCGCACTTGTGTTAGTGTTGAAAAACCACTTTTCGCCCTTGTGTTGGTGCAGAAAACCACTTTTGCACTTGTATTAGTGTGGAAAAACCACTTTTCGCACTTGTGTTAGTGTTGAAAAAGCACTTTTCGCACTTGTGTTAGTGTTGAAAAACCACATTTCGCACTTGTGTTAGTGTTGAAAAACCACTTTTCGCACTTGTGTTGGTGCAGGAAACCACTTTTGCACTTGTATTAGTGTGGAAAAAACACTTTTTGCACTTGTGATAGTGTTGAAAAACCACTTTTCGCACTTGTGTTGGTGCAGGAAACCACTTTTGCACTTGTATTAGTGTGGAAAACCCACTTTTCGCACTTGTGTTGGTGCAGGAAACCACTGTTGCACTTGTATTAGTGTGGAAAAAACACTTTTTGCACTTGTGATAGTGTTGAAAAACCACTTTTCGCACTTGTGTTAGTGTTGAAAAACCACTTTTCGCCCTTGTGTTGGTGCAGAAAACCACTTTTGCACTTGTATTAGTGTGGAAAAACCACTTTTCGCACTTGTGTTAGTGTTGAAAAAGCACTTTTCGCACTTGTGTTAGTGTTGAAAAACCACATTTCGCACTTGTGTTAGTGTTGAAAAACCACTTTTCGCACTTGTGTTGGTGCAGGAAACCACTTTTGCACTTGTATTAGTGTGGAAAAAACACTTTTTGCACTTGTGTTGGTGCAGGAAACCACTTTTGCACTTGTATTAGTGTGGAAAAACCACTTTTCGCACTTGTGTTAGTGTTGAAATACCACTTTTCGCACTTGTGTTAGTGTTGAAAAACCACTTTTCGCACTTGTGTTGGTGCAGGAAACCACTTTTGCACTTGTATTAGTGTGGAAAAAACACTTTTTGCACTTGTGATAGTGTTGAAAAACCACTTTTCGCACTTGTGTTAGTGTTGAAAAACCACTTTTCGCACTTGTGTTGGTGCAGGAAACCACTTTTGCACTTGTATTAGTGTGGAAAAAACACTTTTTGCACTTGTGATAGTGTTGAAAAACCACTTTTCGCACTTGGGTTAGTGTTGAAAAACCACTTTTCGCACTTGTGTTGGTGCAGGAAACCACTTTTGCACTTGTATTAGTGTGGAAAAACACTTTCGCACTTGTGTTAGTGTTGAAAAACCACTTTTCGCACTTGTGTTAGTGTTGAAAAACCACTTTTCGCACTTGTGTTGGTGCAGGAAAACCACTTTTGCACTTGTATTAGTGTGGAAAAACCACTTTTCGCACTTGTGTTAGTGTTGAAAAACCCCCTTTCACACTTGTGTTAGTGTTGAAAAACCGCTTTTCGCACTTGTGTTAGTGTTGAAAAACCACTTTTCGCACTTGTGTTAGTGTTGAAAAACCACTTTTCGCACTTGTGTTAGTGTTGAAAAACCACTTTTCGCACTTGTGTTGGTGCAGGAAACCACTTTTTCACTTGTATTAGTGTGGAAAAAACACTTTTCGCACTTGTGTTAGTGTTGAAAAACCACTTTTCGCACTTGTGTTAGTGTTGAAAAACCACTTTTCGCACTTGTGTTGGTGCAGGAAAGCACTTTTGCACTTGTATTAGTGTGGAAAAAACACTTTTCACACTTGTGTTAGTGTTGAAAAACCACGTTTCGCACTTGTGTTAGTGTTGAAAAACCACTTTTCGCACTTGTGTTGGTGCAGGAAAGCACTTTTGCCCTTGTATTAGTGTGGAAAAACCACTTTTCGCACTTGTGTTAGTGTTGAAAAACCACTTTTCGCACTTGTGTTGGTGCAGGAAACCACTTTTGCACTTGTATTAGTGTGGAAAAACCACTTTTCGCACTTGTGTTAGTGTTGAAAAACCACTTTTCGCACTTGTGTTGGTGCAGGAAACCACTTTTGCACTTGTATTAGTGTGGAAAAAACACTTTTTGCACTTGCGATAGTGTTGAAAAACCACTTTTCGCACTTGTGTTAGTGTTGAAAAACCACTTTTCGCACTTGTGTTGGTGCAGGAAACCACTTTTGCACTTGTATTAGTGTGGAAAAACCACTTTTCGCACTTGTGTTAGTGTTGAAAAACCACTTTTCGCACTTGTATTGGTGCAGGAAACCACTTTTGCACTTGTATTAGTGTGGAAAAAACACTTTTTGCACTTGTGATAGTGTTGAAAAACCACTTTTCGCACTTGTATTAGTGTGGAAAAAACACTTTTTGCACTTGTGATAGTGCAGGAAACCACTTTTCGCACTTGTGTTAGTGTTGAAAAACCACTTTTCGCACTTGTGTTGGTGCAGGAAACCACTTTTGCACTTGTATTAGTGTGGAAAAACCACTTTTTGCACTTGTGTTAGAGTTGAAAATCCACTTTTCGCACTTGTGTTAGTGTTGAAAAACCACTTTTCGCACTTGTGTTGGTGCAGGAAACCACTTTTGCACTTGTATTAGTATGGAAAAACCACTTTTCGCACTTGTGTTAGAGTTGAAAAACCACTTTTCGCACTTGTGTTAGTGTTGAAAAACCACATTTCGCACTTGTGTTAGTGTTGAAAAACCACTTTTCGCACTCGTGTTGGTGCAGGAAACCAGTTTTGCACTTGTATTAGTGTGGAAAAAACACTTTTCGCACTTGTGTTAGTGTTGAAAAACCACGTTTCGCACTTGTGTTAGTGTTGAAAAACCACTTTTCGCACTTGTGTTGGTGCAGGAAACCACTTTTGCACTTGTATTAGTGTGGAAAAAACACTTTTTGCACTTGTGATAGTGTTGAAAAACCACTTTTCGCACTTGTGTTAGTGTTGAAAAACCACTTTTCGCACTTGTGTTGGTGCAGGAAACCACTTTTGCACTTGTATTAGTGTGGAAAAACGACTTTTCGCACTTGTGTTAGTGTTGAAAAACAACTTTTCGCACTTGTGTTTGTGTTGAAAAACCACTTTTCGCACTTGTGTTGGTGCAGAAAACCACTTTTGCACTTGTATTAGTGTGGAAAAACCACTTTTCGCACTTGTGTTAGTGTTGAAAAAGCACTTTTCGCACTTGTGTTAGTGTTGAAAAACCACATTTCGCACTTGTGTTAGTGTTGAAAAACCACTTTTCGCACTTGTGTTGGTGCAGGAAACCACTTTTGCACTTGTATTAGTGTGGAAAAAACACTTTTTGCACTTGTGATAGTGTTGAAAAACCACTTTTCGCACTTGTGTTGGTGCAGGAAACCACTTTTGCACTTGTATTAGTGTGGAAAAACCACTTTTCGCACTTGTGTTGGTGCAGGAAACCACTTTTGCACTTGTATTAGTGTGGAAAAAACACTTTTTGCACTTGTGATAGTGTTGAAAAACCACTTTTCGCACTTGTGTTAGTGTTGAAAAACCACTTTTCGCCCTTGTGTTGGTGCAGAAAACCACTTTTGCACTTGTATTAGTGTGGAAAAACCACTTTTCGCACTTGTGTTAGTGTTGAAAAAGCACTTTTCGCACTTGTGTTAGTGTTGAAAAACCACATTTCGCACTTGTGTTAGTGTTGAAAAACCACTTTTCGCACTTGTGTTGGTGCAGGAAACCACTTTTGTACTTGTATTTGTGTGGAAAAAACACTTTTTGCACTTGTGTTGGTGCAGGAAACCACTTTTGCACTTGTATTAGTGTGGAAAAACCACTTTTCGCACTTGTGTTAGTGTTGATAAACCACTTTTCGCACTTGTGTTAGTGTTGAAAAACCACTTTTCGCACTTGTGTTGGTGCAGGAAACCACTTTTGCACTTGTATTAGTGTGGAAAAAACACTTTTTGCACTTGTGATAGTGTTGAAAAACCACTTTTCGCACTTGTGTTAGTGTTGAAAAACCACTTTTCGCACTTGTGTTGGTGCAGGAAACCACTTTTGCACTTGTATTAGTGTGGAAAAAACACTTTTTGCACTTGTGATAGTGTTGAAAAACCACTTTTCGCACTTGGGTTAGTGTTGAAAAACCACTTTTCGCACTTGTGTTGGTGCAGGAAACCACTTTTGCACTTGTATTAGTGTGGAAAAACACTTTTCGCACTTGTGTTAGTGTTGAAAAACCACTTTTCGCACTTGTGTTAGTGTTGAAAAACCACTTTTCGCACTTGTGTTGGTGCAGGAAAACCACTTTTGCACTTGTATTAGTGTGGAAAAACCACTTTTCGCACTTGTGTTAGTGTTGAAAAACCCCCTTTCACACTTGTGTTAGTGTTGAAAAACCGCTTTTCGCACTTGTGTTAGTGTTGAAAAACCACTTTTCGCACTTGTGTTAGTGTTGAAAAACCACTTTTCGCACTTGTGTTAGTGTTGAAAAACCACTTTTCGCACTTGTGTTGGTGCAGGAAACCACTTTTTCACTTGTATTAGTGTGGAAAAAACACTTTTCGCACTTGTGTTAGTGTTGAAAAACCACTTTTCGCACTTGTGTTAGTGTTGAAAAACCACTTTTCGCACTTGTGTTGGTGCAGGAAAGCACTTTTGCACTTGTATTAGTGTGGAAAAAACACTTTTCACACTTGTGTTAGTGTTGAAAAACAACGTTTCGCACTTGTGTTAGTGTTGAAAAACCACTTTTCGCACTTGTGTTGGTGCAGGAAAGCACTTTTGCCCTTGTATTAGTGTGGAAAAACCACTTTTCGCACTTGTGTTAGTGTTGAAAAACCACTTTTCGCACTTGTGTTGGTGCAGGAAACCACTTTTGCACTTGTATTAGTGTGGAAAAACCACTTTTCGCACTTGTGTTAGTGTTGAAAAACCACTTTTCGCACTTGTGTTGGTGCAGGAAACCACTTTTGCACTTGTATTAGTGTGGAAAAAACACTTTTTGCACTTGCGATAGTGTTGAAAAACCACTTTTCGCACTTGTGTTAGTGTTGAAAAACCACTTTTCGCACTTGTGTTGGTGCAGGAAACCACTTTTGCACTTGTATTAGTGTGGAAAAACCACTTTTCGCACTTGTGTTAGTGTTGAAAAACCACTTTTTGCACTTGTATTGGTGCAGGAAACCACTTTTGCACTTGTATTAGTGTGGAAAAAACACTTTTTGCACTTGTGATAGTGTTGAAAAACCACTTTTCGCACTTGTATTAGTGTGGAAAAAACACTTTTTGCACTTGTGATAGTGCAGGAAACCACTTTTCGCACTTGTGTTAGTGTTGAAAAACCACTTTTCGCACTTGTGTTGGTGCAGGAAACCACTTTTGCACTTGTATTAGTGTGGAAAAACCACTTTTTGCACTTGTGTTAGAGTTGAAAATCCACTTTTCGCACTTGTGTTAGTGTTGAAAAACCACTTTTCGCACTTGTGTTGGTGCAGGAAACCACTTTTGCACTTGTATTAGTATGGAAAAACCACTTTTCGCACTTGTGTTAGAGTTGAAAAACCACTTTTCGCACTTGTGTTAGTGTTGAAAAATCACATTTCGCACTTGTGTTAGTGTTGAAAAACCACTTTTCGCACTCGTGTTGGTGCAGGAAACCAGTTTTGCACTTGTATTAGTGTGGAAAAAACACTTTTCGCACTTGTGTTAGTGTTGAAAAACCACGTTTCGCACTTGTGTTAGTGTTGAAAAACCACTTTTCGCACTTGTGTTGGTGCAGGAAACCACTTTTGCACTTGTATTAGTGTGGAAAAAACACTTTTTGCACTTGTGATAGTGTTGAAAAACCACTTTTCGCACTTGTGTTAGTGTTGAAAAACCACTTTTCGCACTTGTGTTGGTGCAGGAAACCACTTTTGCACTTGTATTAGTGTGGAAAAACGACTTTTCGCACTTGTGTTAGTGTTGAAAAACAACTTTTCGCACTTGTATTTGTGTTGAAAAACCACTTTTCGCACTTGTGTTGGTACAGGAAACCACTTTTGCACTTGTATTAGTGTGGAAAAAACACTTTTTGCACTTGTGATAGTGTTGAAAACCCACTTTTCGCACTTGTGTTAGTGTTGAAAAACCACTTTTCGCCCTTGTGTTGGTGCAGAAAACCACTTTTGCACTTGTATTAATGTGGAAAAACCACTTTTCGCACTTGTGTTAGTGTTGAAAAAGCACTTTTCGCACTTGTGTTAGTGTTGAAAAACCACATTTCGCACTTGTGTTAGTGTTGAAAAACCACTTTTCGCACTTGTGTTGGTGCAGGAAACCACTTTTGCACTTGTATTAGTGTGGAAAAAACACTTTTTGCACTTGTGATAGTGTTGAAAAACCACTTTTCGCACTTGTGTTGGTGCAGGAAACCACTTTTGCACTTGTATTAGTGTGGAAAAACCACTTTTCGCACTTGTGTTGGTGCAGGAAACCACTTTTGCACTTGTATTAGTGTGGAAAAAACACTTTTTGCACTTGTGATAGTGTTGAAAAACCACTTTTCGCACTTGTGTTAGTGTTGAAAAACCACTTTTCGCCCTTGTGTTGGTGCAGAAAACCACTTTTGCACTTGTATTAGTGTGGAAAAACCACTTTTCGCACTTGTGTTAGTGTTGAAAAAGCACTTTTCGCACTTGTGTTAGTGTTGAAAAACCACATTTCGCACTTGTGTTAGTGTTGAAAAACCACTTTTCGCACTTGTGTTGGTGCAGGAAACCACTTTTGTACTTGTATTTGTGTGGAAAAAACACTTTTTGCACTTGTGTTGGTGCAGGAAACCACTTTTGCACTTGTATTAGTGTGGAAAAACCACTTTTCGCACTTGTGTTAGTGTTGAAAAACCACTTTTCGCACTTGTGTTAGTGTTGAAAAACCACTTTTCGCACTTGTGTTGGTGCAGGAAACCACTTTTGCACTTGTATTAGTGTGGAAAAAACACTTTTTGCACTTGTGATAGTGTTGAAAAACCACTTTTCGCACTTGTGTTAGTGTTGAAAAACCACTTTTCGCACTTGTGTTGGTGCAGGAAACCACTTTTGCACTTGTATTAGTGTGGAAAAACACTTTTTGCACTTGTGATAGTGTTGAAAAACCACTTTTCGCACTTGGGTTAGTGTTGAAAAACCACTTTTCGCACTTGTGTTGGTGCAGGAAACCACTTTTGCACTTGTATTAGTGTGGAAAAACACTTTTCGCACTTGTGTTAGTGTTGAAAAAACCACTTTTCGCACTTGTGTTAGTGTTGAAAAACCACTTTTCGCACTTGTGTTGGTGCAGGAAAACCACTTTTGCACTTGTATTAGTGTGGAAAAACCACTTTTCGCACTTGTGTTAGTGTTGAAAAACCCCCTTTCACACTTGTGTTAGTGTTGAAAAACCGCTTTTCGCACTTGTGTTAGTGTTGAAAAACCACTTTTCACACTTGTGTTAGTGTTGAAAAACCACTTTTGCACTTGTATTAGTGTGGAAAAACCACTTTTCGCACTTGTGTTATTGTTGAAAAACCGCTTTTCGCACTTGTGTTAGTGTTGAAAAACCACTTTTCACACTTGTGTTAGTGTTGAAAAACCACTTTTCGCACTTGTGTTAGTGTTGAAAACCACTTTTCGCACTTGTGTTGGTGCAGGAAACCACTTTTTCACTTGTATTAGTGTGGAAAAACACTTTTCGCACTTGTGTTAGTGTTGAAAAACCACTTTTCGCACTTGTGTTAGTGTTGAAAAACCACTTTTCGCACTTGTGTTGGTGCAGGAAACCACTTTTGCACTTGTATTAGTGTGGAAAAACCACTTTTCGCACTTGTGTTATTGTTGAAAAACCACTTTTCGCACTTGTTTTAGTGTGGAAAAACCACTTTTCACACTTGTGTTAGTGTTGAAAAACCACTTTTGCACTTGTATTAGTGTGGAAAAACCACTTTTCGCACTTGTGTTATTGTTGAAAAACTGCTTTTCGCACTTGTGTTAGTGTTGAAAAACCACGTTTCACACTTGTGTTAGTGTTGAAAAACCACTTTTCGCACTTGTGTTAGTGTTGAAAAACCACTTTTCGCACTTGTGTTGGTGCAGGAAACCACTTTTTCAATTGTATTAGTGTGGAAAAAACACTTTTCGCACTTGTGTTAGTGTTGAAAAACCACTTTTCGCACTTGTGTTAGTGTTGAAAAACCACTTTTCGCAGTTGTGTTTGGTGCAGGAAACCACTTTTGCACTTGTATTAGTGTGGAAAAAACACTTTTCGCACTTGTGTTAGTGTTGAAAAACCACGTTTCGCACTTGTGTTAGTGTTGAAAAACCACTTTTCGCACTTGTGTTGGTGCAGGAAACCACTTTTGCACTTGTATTAGTGTGGAAAAAACACTTTTTGCACTTGTGATAGTGTTGAAAAACCACTTTTCGCACTTGTGTTAGTGTTGAAAAACCACTTTTCGCACTTGTGTTGGTGCAGGAAACCACTTTTGCACTTGTATTAGTGTGGAAAAACCACTTTTCGCACTTGTGTTAGTGTGAAAAACAACTTTTCGCACTTGTGTTTGTGTTGAAAAACCACTTTTCGCACTTGTGTTGGTACAGGAAACCACTTTTGCACTTGTATTAGTGTGGAAAAAACACTTTTTGCACTTGTGATAGTGTTGAAAAACCACTTTTCGCACTTGTGTTAGTGTTGAAAAACCACTTTTCGCCCTTGTGTTGGTGCAGAAAACCACTTTTGCACTTGTATTAGTGTGGAAAAACCACTTTTCGCACTTGTGATAGTGTTGAAAAAGCACTTTTCGCACTTGTGTTAGTGTTGAAAAACCACATTTCGCACTTGTGTTAGTGTTGAAAAACCACTTTTCGCACTTGTGTTGGTGCAGGAAACCACTTTTGCACTTGTATTAGTGTGGAAAAAACACTTTTTGCACTTGTGATAGTGTTGAAAAACCACTTTTCGCACTTGTGTTGGTGCAGGAAACCACTTTTGCACTTGTATTAGTGTGGAAAAACCACTTTTTCGCACTTGTGTTGGTGCAGGAAACCACTTTTGCACTTGTATTAGTGTGGAAAAAACACTTTTTGCACTTGTGATAGTGTTGAAAAACCACTTTTCGCACTTGTGTTAGTGTTGAAAAACCACTTTTCGCCCTTGTGTTGGTGCAGAAAACCACTTTTGCACTTGTATTAGTGTGGAAAAACCACTTTTCGCACTTGTGTTAGTGTTGAAAAAGCACTTTTCGCACTTGTGTTAGTGTTGAAAAACACATTTCGCACTTGTGTTAGTGTTGAAAAACCACTTTTCGCACTTGTGTTGGTGCAGGAAACCACTTTTGCACTTGTATTAGTGTGGAAAAAACACTTTTTGCACTTGTGTTGGTGCAGGAAACCACTTTTGCACTTGTATTAGTGTGGAAAAACCACTTTTCGCACTTGTGTTAGTGTTGAAAAACCACTTTTCGCACTTGTGTTAGTGTTGAAAAACCACTTTTCGCACTTGTGTTGGTGCAGGAAACCACTTTTGCACTTGTATTAGTGTGGAAAAAACACTTTTTGCACTTGTGATAGTGTTGAAAAACCACTTTTCGCACTTGTGTTAGTGTTGAAAAACCACTTTTCGCACTTGTGTTGGTGCAGGAAACCACTTTTGCACTTGTATTAGTGTGGAAAAAAACACTTTTTGCACTTGTGATAGTGTTGAAAACCACTTTTCGCACTTGGGTTAGTGTTGAAAAACCACTTTTCGCACTGGTGTTGGTGCAGGAAACCACTTTTGCACTTGTATTAGTGTGGAAAAACACTTTTCGCACTTGTGTTAGTGTTGAAAAACCACTTTTCGCACTTGTGTTAGTGTTGAAAAACCACTTTTCGCACTTGTGTTGGTGCAGGAAAACCACTTTTGCACTTGTATTAGTGTGGAAAAACCACTTTTCGCACTTGTGTTAGTGTTGAAAAACCCCCTTTCACACTTGTGTTAGTGTTGAAAAACCGCTTTTCGCACTTGTGTTAGTGTTGAAAAACCGCTTTTCGCACTTGTGTTAGTGTTGAAAAACCACTTTTCGCACTTGTGTTAGTGTTGAAAAACCACTTTTCGCACTTGTGTTGGTGCAGGAAACCACTTTTTCACTTGTATTAGTGTGGAAAAAACACTTTTCGCACTTGTGTTAGTGGTGAAAAACCACTTTTCGCACTTGTGTTAGTGTTGAAAAACCACTTTTCGCACTTGTGTTGGTGCAGGAAACCACTTTTTCACTTGTATTAGTGTGGAAAAAACACTTTTCACACTTGTGTTAGTGTTGAAAAACCACGTTTCGCACTTGTGTTAGTGTTGAAAAACCACTTTTCGCACTTGTGTTGGTGCAGGAAAGCACTTTTGCGCTTGTATTAGTGTGGAAAAACCACTTTTCGCACTTGTGTTAGTGTTGAAAAACCACTTTTCGCACTTGTGTTGGTGCAGGAAACCACTTTTGCACTTGTATTAGTGTGGAAAAACCACTTTTCGCACTTGTGTTAGTGTTGAAAAACCACTTTTCGCACTTGTGTTGGTGCAGGAAACCACTTTTGCACTTGTATTAGTGTGGAAAAAACACTTTTTGCACTTGCGATAGTGTTGAAAAACCACTTTTCGCACTTGTGTTAGTGTTGAAAAACCACTTTTCGCACTTGTGTTGGTGCAGGAAACCACTTTTGCACTTGTATTAGTGTGGAAAAACCACTTTTCGCACTTGTGTTAGTGTTGAAAAACCACTTTTCACACTTGTATTGGTGCAGGAAACCACTTTTGCACTTGTATTAGTGTGGAAAAAACACTTTTTGCACTTGTGATAGTGTTGAAAAACCACTTTTCGCACTTGTATTAGTGTGGAAAAAACACTTTTTGCACTTGTGATAGTGCAGGAAACCACTTTTCGCACTTGTGTTAGTGTTGAAAAACCACTTTTCGCACTTGTGTTGGTGCAGGAAACCACTTTTGCACTTGTATTAGTGTGGAAAAACCACTTTTTGCACTTGTGTTAGAGTTGAAAATCCACTTTTCGCACTTGTGTTAGTGTTGAAAAACCACTTTTCGCACTTGTGTTGGTGCAGGAAACCACTTTTGCACTTGTATTAGTATGGAAAAACCACTTTTCGCACTTGTGTTAGAGTTGAAAAACCACATTTCGCACTTGTATTAGTGTGGAAAAAACACTTTTCGCACTTGTGTTAGTGTTGAAAAACCACTTTTCGCACTTGTATTGGTGCAGGAAACCACTTTTGCACATGTATTAGTGTGGAAAAAACACTTTTTGCACTTGTGATAGTGTTGAAAAACCACTTTTCGCACTTGTGTTAGTGTTGAAAAACCACTTTTCGCACTTGTGTTGGTGCAGGAAACCACTTTTGCACTTGTATTAGTGTGGAAAAAACACTTTTTGCACTTGTGATAGTAGTAGGTGATAAATGTTGCTTCTGGGACACCTCCGTTTAACATGGGAAATCCCTATCTAATGTCATTTACCCCCCTGTTTTTAAAAAAATCATAAACACCTCTATTTCTCCCTCTATGAACCTATAATCCTTCTCGCCTTATGAACCTATAATCCTTCTCGCCTTATGAACCTATAATCCTTCTCACCTTATGAACCTATAATCCTTCTCGCCTTATGAACCTATGATTTTCTTCCTTTATGAACCTATAATCCTTCTAGCCTTATGAACCTATGATCATTCTCACTTCCATGTAATTTTTACCCTATTCCCCCCACTAGCCCCTTAATGTAGTTCCTTAGACCACTCTGCTAATGAGCCTATAAATATATTATCTCTTTCTAACTTTTTTAAGAGTTCCATTCTCCTATAGAACTCATCCCCATCAAGTATATTTATAAAGTATACAGGTTCCTTAACCTTTTGTTGTGAAAGTATAAAGTGGTATGTTTCACGGAGGGTTCTTGTTTGACCTCCTCCTCTCCCACATACCATTTTAAAATTATAATATTTATTATCCGATTGATAACCATTAAAGTTCTCACTCCACTCTAATATATTTTTCTTCCCACCCTCCATTACCCCACTTAACAAATGAATACGTTTATCCGTCTTGAGAACCTTCTGACCAGTGATTCTCTCAACCTCTTGAATCTGATATTTTTCACATTCGTTATGTTTTCCATTTATATACCAAGGTTGATTACACCTCCACTCTTTAGTCTGGTTGATACTTGGTTCTATCATTTATATAATAGTAAAAAAGGTGGCGGTAGCCCGTTAAAATCCCTAACCCCCCTTTTTAACTTATCACTTATATATATATATATCTTATATACTTATATAACCATAAGGGAGACGATCAATTCCATTTTCTAAAATAAACCTCTTATCATCAAAAGCCCCCAATGCTTTCTTATTCACCTCTTCTGAATATAATTGATGTTTATAACTTCTTATTCCATTAATCTTTCTAAACTCTTCTTTCTTTGTTGTTAAACAGTTATAATAATCCTTAAAGTTTATTGTTTCTTTAATGACATTTTTCTTTATACCTTTTAACTTCTTATCAGTCTTTTCAACGTTATTCACAATGTATTTATAAGCATAAGCCTTCGACCTCAATCCCACAAATTCACTCATAACATTTCCTCCCAATTCATCCTTGAACTTTCCAATCACCTTTTTATTTTTAGAAGAGAACAACTCACTCTCTGGACTGTAATTACTTGTATCATAGATATTAATGTCCTTTTTCATATCTGAATAAACATCATCAGTATTAATTTTCAAAATAAAACTATCAGTATCCATATACAACAATGACACATTATCCTTATACTTTGATTTTAGATTAATATAAAAGTAATCATACATTAATGACTTTGACAAGTCAAGAATTGATGTTCCAATGTAAATAGGTTTGTCCATTTCAATACTCTCTTTAACCAAATGGATCGCACAAAAGTTCTCAGTAAAGACCTCAGCTCTAGTAAAACTCGGTCTATTAATTAATTTTGATGCTTGTTCCCAAGATGTTGCTAGTCTGATATTTTGTCTTTTCCTCACATTCTCCATGGTCTTACCAAAGACCGCATTATTCATTAATTTATAAAAGTCTTTCTCAAAATCTGTTTTTGACTCTGTTCTTCTTTGTGTATTAAAATCAATGTACCCCTTTAACCAATGACTTTGATTGAACTTTAGAACCCTGTGGATCTTCTCTACTCTTAGACCTTTTGATAAATATTGTCGCAAATTTCTTTGGTGTAGTACATAATTTTTCTTGTTATATAATGTAGTAAGTAATTTTTCTGTTGATTCACCTATATCAAACGATCGTTGATAATCACTCAACCATTCTTTCTTTGGACTTTCTTTCTCACAAGCAAATGGAAGATCTTTATGTTTGATATGAAGTTCTTCAGGATATTTTAAATCAACCTCAAAATAATAACCAACCTTTGAATCATCCAATTGTTTTTGTGTAGAGATACATACATCTTGTAAAACCTTTGTGTAGTCTTTTTCCTTTACCCATCTTAGTTTCCCATAAGGAAGAGCTTGAGACATTGCCCAGCCATACAAGTTGTTTGCGTCATAGTACATCAAGTAAGAACTCTCTTTCGTTGAATCATAATTTGGAAGATATTTGTTATTTGCTTTTGAGTAGCTGCTCGAGCATACTTGTGAAATTCCACCTCTTTTTGCCTTTTCAATCATCAAAAGCATATCGACATCGGTTATCAAATCCAAATCTTGTTTTGTCATTTTCAACATCGCGCTCCAAGCCAATCCAGGTGCTGTGTAGTAGTGAGCAGGATCCAATCCATATCCAGTGCGACAAACAGATCTAAAGGCTTCAAATACATCGGCCAATAAAAGCACATCAGTTTTGAGATACAAATCGTGATACTCACCAAGATTCTTGATGTTATATTTTTCCCAAACATTTTGTGCGTGTACATAATCTTTATCAGATATATGACTGTTGTTTAATTTGTTATCGAAATTTTCTTTTAAAGGAAGTTGTGTTTCATTGAATCTCTCAAATGAGTCCATATAGTCATAGGGGTAAATTCCCTTTTGTGTTAGAAAATCTTTATCTGAAAAATACTCTGAAAGACATGGAAACTCTTTTAGATTTTGAACCAAGTTAGCCAATGGACTTGCCATGAATTTAAATGTATCAAGAAATCTGATATGAGTAATAGGAGATGTGTGAATTGTTTTTGTGAATGAAATGTATTTCTGATCTGTGTTAGGAATTGCTGAAATGTGTCCAGATGTCTTTGAAAGTTCATTAATAAATAGATGCGTATCATAATGAGCATTGTTATGAAGAAAGACAGGAATGAAAGAGGGGAGTTGATAATTAATATTACAACTTTGATGAGCTGGACCTCTATATTTACCAGTGAGATGACAATGATCTCTAACCTTTAGACCTTCACCAATTTTTTCCTCACAAATATGACAAACATTGTTTTTTCTAAATTCCCTTTTCTGTTCACTCGTCAAAGACATTGGTTTATTAGTTTCTCTCATTATCTTGGTTAATCGGACACAGTCTTTTTCTAGTCGTTTCACAAACTCCTCTGGGGTATTTGAGCCTCTATACTCCTCTAACTTGTTATATTTATCACCAACGGATGATTTGATATAATAACAAAAACCGCAAGGAGTATGTTTTTGATATTTATTTGTGTATGAATCTTTTGGATCTGGAGAAGCAGTATCTATTTTTTCTAGAATACTTTCAAAATCAGCATATATAACAAATGGATGTTTGATCTTTTTCTTTTCATCTTTGAATGTGATATTTGAGCCTTCTTTAGGCATATTGATTACCGTTGATTTATGTTCACCACAATAATTTGAATGTTTATCTAATCTTTCTTGTGTATGGAAGAAGTTAAGACAACGCAAACAAATATATATTTTATTTGTTCTTTTACATACTTGTGGTTTTATTAATTTAGCAATATCTTTAATGTATGTATAATGTGAATTTTCCTCTGAATTAAAATATAGAAGATTAATATGAGTTTGTTTACAATTGTCAGAAAGCTTTAAAACCTGAATGCTGTTTGTTTCTGTTAGACCATAAACATTAACTGATAAATTATTTATCTTTTCAAATTTAGGAATATCATTTAAAGCCATCGGAAACTTTAGATCTTTCGTATTTAATGTATTCTCATATTTTTTATAATGAGATACTCTTTCATCATGAAAATGTGGAGGATGTAAGTGTGCTAGAATAGACCAGAGAAAACATTTATTGTCTTTATTTTTGATATTGATAACTGCTTTTCTATTTTTGATAACACTGGGTAAATCAATGTAGGAAGAAGCTTTTAGAGGATCTGATTTAAGAATATGAATGTCTATGTAAATAATTTTTCCTATATTGAATCCACTTCCTACGATTGAATTATCCACATCTTGCTCTTGTTTAATAAGTTCATCATAGACTCCTGATGTTTTAAAATCTTGATATGAAGATATAAAGTGTGGCTCAGTTCTCATGTATGGTGTATCTATAACTCCTTCGTCCTTTGTCATTTCTAATTTTACTCCCATATAAAATTTAAGTGGTTTCATTTCTTTTAGTGTTTTTTCAATCAACGTTTGAACAACAGGTTTAACTCTTTCTACAGCATCAACTATAGACTCTGGTTCAGGAGGTTTGAAGTTAAAGACTCTTATTTTAATATGTTCTTTGAATGCGCCATCAGAGTTTTTAGTTGTGATAAAATTTGATAAATGTAGAATTGTTTTAAGATGTATTTCGAAGCCTTTCTTGAGGATATTTTTATTACATGCAGAACAGTGTTTTGTTTCCTTCTGAATAGGAGATAGTAGGTGAAGTAGATTAAATGTGTGTTTGTTAGTTTTAAGGTGTCTTTTGTATTGTTTATATTCTTGTTCACAAACATCGCAATACGTTGCTTTGATCATATTTATTTATATAGTAAAATTATACTTAAAACAAAGTGCCTTTTTTAGAGGCTTTTTAAAAGATGAAACTGTGCTTAAAGTAAACACCTTTGAGCTTTTCAACTCGTTTTATGTATATAACTTTACTTAAAGTAAAACACCTTTGAGTTTTTCAACTCGTTTTATGTATATAACTTTACTTAAAGTAAAATACCTTTGAGCTTTTCAACTCGTTTTATGTATATAACTTTACTTAAAGTAAAACACCTTTGAGCTTTTCAACTCGTTTTATGTATATAACTTTACTTAAAGTAAAACACCTTTGAGCTTTTCAACTCGTTTTATGTATATAACTTTACTTAAAGTAAAACACCTTTGAGCTTTTCAACTCGTTTTATGTATATAACTTTACTTAAAGTAAAACACCTTTGAGCTTTTCAACTCGTTTTATGCATATAACTTTACTTAAAGTAAAACACCTTTGAGCTTTTCAACTCGTTTTATGTATATAACTTTACTTAAAGTAAAACACCTTTTTTTTTTTCTTTTTTTTTTTTTTTCTTTTTTTTTTTTTTTTTTTTTATTTTTTTTATTTATTTTTTTTTTTTTTTTTTTTTTTTTTTATTTTTTTTTATTTTTTTATTTTATTTTATTTTATTTTATTTTATTTTTTTTTTATTTTTTTTTTTGTTTTTTTTTTTTTTGTATACAAGATCGAGGCTCGTGAAAGAGCTAACAATAATCACAAAAAAGACAAACCAACTCCTCTCTGGGGGAGCAAGGCCAGAGAGGAGTCGGTAGAAGACAGAAAGACCACCAACCTGCCTGCGGTGAGTGAGTGAAAGGCCCTCGGAGTTGACTACATCGCAGGAGATTCCAATGATTCTGAAAGCTTTGGCCTCAACAGCGTGAAGCCGAGCAAGGTGTGAGGCAGGAGCACCAGCCCAGAGGGGGGAACAGTATTCCATTGAGCTGCGGATGAAAGCCTTGTATGTGGTGAGGAGCTCAGGTGTGCCAAGGAAGGACTTCGCACGACGGAGGATGCCCAGTCGGCGACTGGCTTTGGAGGCGAGCTTGGAAATGTGGTTTTCCCAAGAAAGATCATGGCAGATAGTGAGACCCAAAAGCTTGAGCGACAGAACTTCTTGGAGAGGATTGTTGAGAAAGTAGATGGGAGGGTTGTCCAGTCGGTCCTTTCGGAGAGACATCGTAAGAGTGTGAGATTTATCAGGATTGAAAGACATGTTCCATTTGTTTGCCCAGTCTGTGATTTTGTCCAGGTCTGCAGAGAGTGAGGAGGCTGCAGACTGCTGATCTGAGGGATGAGGAATGGAGCGACATAGAGTAGAGTCATCAGCAAAGAGATAGAGAGGATTTTCAAGAGAGTCAGAGAGATCATTGATGAAGACCAGAAATAGCACAGGGCCCAGAAAGCCAGAAAATAGCACCTTTGAGCTTTTCAACACGTTTTATGTATATAACTTTACTTAAAGTAAAGCGTCTATGTATTAGCCAGAAAGTTTAGATACTCTAGTTCATCAATTTCAATTTCACTATCTGAGTCATCAATAAAGCTACTCTCATAACTATCATTTGAACACAAACTATTAGTATCATAACTATCTTCAGATCCTAGACTCTCAGTATAATAACTCTCAGAGTATTGACTGTTAATATCACTCATTTACATACCATTAAACTTCCATCAATATCTATATATTTTCTTTCATTAGAACTAATAACCACAATATTTTTTACATTAAATGTTATTTTCAAATAATCTCTAATAATCAGAGTACGGAATGATAGTTCACCACTAATATTCATATTATTAATTTCACCCACATCTTTGGGTCTATTAAAGAATATACAAATGTTTCCTCTAGAATCGTTGATGGTTTTATCATTCATTTTCAAAGCTTCTTTATCAATGATCTTTTCAAGCTTTGAGTAAATTGTTAGTAGTAGTGGAGAAACTTTTGTCAAATTTACTTTAATAGAGTTATTAATTAACATAGCTTGTCCTGTAAATTTAATAAAAGGACACATGTTATTCTCCATTATGGGTTTAATCCAAAAATTTCCATATTTATCTTTGTTCAATTTAACATCTTTGACATATTTTTCTATATCTTCCACCGAAGTAGAGATTGATTGAAATTTGTCTTTTGTGTTTTGAAACATTGTATTTATTAGCTAATAAATTTGCGTTTAGTTTAAGTAAAG
Source organism: Myxine glutinosa (assembly GCF_964187855.1). NCBI lineage: Eukaryota > Metazoa > Chordata > Myxini > Myxiniformes > Myxinidae > Myxine > Myxine glutinosa. The sequence goes on from NW_027616694.1 coordinate 99,083, forward strand.
TTATATACATAAAACGAGTTGAAAAGCTCAAAGGTGTTTTACTTTAAGCACAGTTTCATCTTTAAAAAAGCCTCTAAAAAAGGCACTTTGTTTTAAGTATAATTTTACTATATAAATATGATAAATTCTGAAGGATATTTAGAATTTCCAGACTCTCCATATGATAAATTAGAGAATTGTCCGGCTTGTGGTAGAGTGGGGCTTAATACAGAATCAGAAGCATATAAACAATGTATTTTCTGTGATTATCTTCTGATTAATGATAATAAAAAATATAGAAAAATATATAACTCTTTTAAATTAGAACCAAAAATGAATTACTTTACAAGATTAATAAGAGAGATGAATGTTAAGTATTATGGGGATAATACACCATTTCTTACAAGGGAAGAGACTATTTGTATTGAGGAAATGTATAAGGGTTTAATGATATTTATTATTCAAAATAATTTTAATGGAAATGTTAATACAAGATACTATATAAACAAAATAATGGATTATTTTGAAATTAAACCTGAACTCAGGATAAAATATAGAGTTTCTCAAAAAACTCAAAAAAAGTTAGATGACTTGTTTTCCAAATATATAAATGAATGATTTTTTACCTGTTTGGGAAAATAAGATAAAATTTAATAACCATAAAAATCTTCCAAATTCATTGAGATGTCTAATAGTCGGTTCAAGCGGATGTGGAAAAACCTGTTTACTTTTAAAGATGCTCCTTAGTCCTAATTTTTTAGATTATGATAATTTAATAATTTTTACAAAGTCAAGTTTTCAACCTGAGTATCAACTACTCTCACAGGGTTTTAATGCGGGTCTTAAAAAGGAAGACATTATCGGTTTATTTAAACTTCAAAACAAACTAAATGATTATAATATTGATGATATAATACAATTATTTTGTGATACACAGAAATCAAAATCAAAACTAAAACCCATAACTTGTATTCTCAGTGATAATACGGATGATATACCTTCACCTCAAGATTTAGATAAATCAAAAAAGAACCTCGTTATCTTTGATGATTGTGTTAATGAGAGAAACCAAACAGTAATGGATAGCTACTATACAAGAGGGAGACATTCTTCTTGTAATTGTATTTATCTTAGTCAGTCATATTTTCAACTCCCTCGGCGCTCAATAAGAAACAATGCTAATACTTTTATTTTATTTAAGTTAAATTCAATAGATACAAATAATTTTTGGAGAGATAATTGTTCTACATTACGTAGTAAGAAGGAATTTGAAAATAATATGAAACACACGATCGGAAAATATAAATATATTGTTGTGAAACAAGATGAGATACTAAATGATATTTTTCAATAAATAAATACAGAAAATGAATACCGAAGAAAGAGTAAGAAAGTTTAAAGAACATCAAGAGTTGCTTTCAAAAGTTGTAAAGCAACAGGAAGACATAAAGAAGAAAAGGAGACAGAAACTAACTGGTGAAGAAGCCTTTGAAAGAAAACAAGAGAAATTTTTTAAACCACTTTTAAAAACTCAACAAACGATTTCACCTACAGTTCCCATGGTAGAATTTACTCCAAAAAAATTTCAAATGCTCAAAGATTTTAGTCAAATGACAGAGCAAGAACTTGGAGAATTAGAATATGATGATGAAGGATTATTTCGGCATCTTGAGAAGGTAAATAAACTTTCCAATTATATTGTAGAAGCTCTTCAAAACAATGAATATTTGAAGGGTTCAAAAACCAGAGCAGGTCTCATTCCAACAGAAGAACCAGCACAGTTCCATCTTGTGAAAGAAAAGTTATTGATATTTAATGATAAATTGGTGTTCTTAAGTTCTGACCAACCAAATGTTGAATTAACCCCAAGATTAATGTTTCTTCTAACAAAAGATGGACATTCTAATTCACCTTATTTTGATGAACCGCTTGAAATGGAAAGAGAGGAAGATAGAGAGTATATTGAGTTGCTAAACACACTTGATTATGGAGTTTCTGTTGCTGGTAAAAGTAAGAAGAATGAGAAGGAGAAACATATTATTGATGCTTTAAGTAAGCTTGGTTCGGGTGTTAGTTTTCTTCCAAATGACCCATCACAATTAGTTAATAGGTTATTATTGTTGTTAGGTAGTAAGAAGGCTGGAAACAACAATTGTTTTAATGAAGCATCCGCCATTTTAGATCAGTTGATGAATATGAAAATAATTAATAAATGTCAATACAAAGATATTTTATTAGATATTAAATAAGATGAGAAGCACAATTCTTAGTTTTAATTTCACAACGAGTGATTACACAGCTTCATTCCCTTACCCACTACAACTTGACCCCAAAAAAGAATATGAGGCTTCTTTGTTGTCAATGGAGACTTATAATACCTTGTTTAATATCACAGAGAAAAACAACAAGTTTAGTTATAATCCAGGAAGTGGATATAAAACTATAACCGTTTCACCCGGTGCTTACGAGATTTCTCAAATATCTTCAGAAGTCTCTCGCCTTATGAAAGAAAAAGGTGATGAACCAAAAAATATTGTAATAGATATTCAAAAACACACTTCAAAATCAACTATTAAACTTAAAAATAATTATAAAGTTGATTTCACCATTGAAAAATCGTTTAGAGAGCTATTGGGTTTCTCTTCAAAAAAGGTTGAAACTAACGGGACGTCTTACAGTGATAATGTCATTCAAATATCCTCCGGTATAAATTCAGTATTAATTCATTGTGATTTGATTGATGGTGCTTATAACGATGGAATAAGAACAAATACAATATTTTCATTCAGCGCATACTCAACCCCGATTGGTTATAAATTTAATATGGAACCAAAAAATCTTGTCTATTTACCTGTGTCAGGAAAAACCATATACAGAGTAAATTTTAGGATAACCGACCAAGATAATCGTATGATATCCTTTAATGATGAAATTATATCCATCAGAATTCACCTACGTGAAGTTTTTCAATAAATAAATAATGGTTATTGTGAGAAAACACGAGTTGGGAAAATATAAAATAATTACAGGGGATGGGATGTTCCTTTCACCATACTATAAGGGTGAAGGTATGTTTCTTGGGAGAGGATACTATAAACCAAAGAGACAACGGGGTGTGGGACATCAATTTAGAAATAAAGGAGATGGGATAATTGATACTCTAATGGGTATTGGTTCAACCATCCTTAAACATAAAGACCTAATTGGTTCAACTGCTTCTGCCGTGGGCTCAGTTGCGGGTGCTATAAAGAGTATAAAAGATGCTCAAAAGGAGTCTCATAAATTACAAGCAATCAAAGAAATTAAAAAAGGTAAAACTCAACTATCTTCACAAGAACGACAAAAAATCATTAAAATACTTGGGTCAGGGTTTCAACAATTTTAATGCTATATAAATACAAGTATGGAAGCGATTGATAGTATCTATGATTTGGATGATACGATTATCATTTCAAACTCCACTAAAAAGGAAGACTATTTTAAGGTAAATGCTATAACAGGAACAGACTGGAATTCAAACGGAACAAAAAGTTTTGAAATAAATAATCAACAAACTTACTTGAATATAGCTGATAGTTTCTTGCTGTGTAAATTTAAATTCACTAAGGCTGCGAATAATACTAATGCTACACTCGTAAATGATTTCTTCTGGAAAATGTTTGACAGTGTCCGCCTGTATATTGGAACACAAGAGGTTGAAGCGGTTGATTATGTCTCTGCTACATCTGAAATGATGAAATTTACACTATATTCGTTTAGTGATAGAATGGGTAAGGGAGCTGTTGAAGGTTTTATTCCTGATATGTCAACAGGAACAAACGCAGACCCTGGTTATAGTCAAAGGAAGTCAATGTATAATGATGACGCAAAAGCAGAGAATAGTTTTACGGTAGCAGTACCTCTGAAAGGTATATTTGGATTTTGTGATTATGATAAAGTTTTGTATGGGCTTAAAATTAGATTTCAACTACAAAGGAATGATAATGTAAATAGGTTGCTTTTTGGGGTTGAAAATGCTTTTGGCGACAATAATAAATTTGTTATTAATGATTTGTGTTGGTATATTAGTGAATATACTCCTAATCTTAAAACGGAAGAGATGTTAAATAGAAGACTTAACTCAAAGAAACCGCTAAATGTATCATACCTTAAAAGAAGATGTCAACACGTTAAACTGGAACACACTACCTACACTTGGAATTTGGGTGTTCTTGAAGGAAAGCCACGATACCTATGGCTCATTTTTAAGAAACCAGATGGAGAGGACGGTACTAATAAGAATAATGCCCTGAGTGATAATGCTAAGGTGAAACAACTTCGGGTTTCTCTTGATGGGACATTTTATCCGCGAGATAGATTGGAAATTGATTGGGAAAAAAATGATTATGCGGAAGCCTACAAGTCTTACCAAAAGGTGTGTGAAAGCAACGGTAATAATGAACCTATTTTGGATATGGTTGCGTTTCAAAAACTTTATACAATCTACACAATTGACCTGAGTTCTCAAAAGGAAACTATAAAGTCTAATAGAGTGGATACTTCTCTATACATTGAAAGAGGAGAGAATGAAGAAGTTGATGCTTATTGTTTGCTTTTGGAGGAAACAGAATTACAGATTAATACAGATAATGGTGTTATGATTAATATCACATAGGTTTTTTCTCATAAATAAATGGTAGGGGTATATGTTAATCAAATCAATCTTGATAAATTAACATCTTGTATTCAAAATCAAAAGCCTTGTATTATTAATGTTAATACATTTCAAAGAAAAGGAGCTGTAAGAATTGATGTTTTACTCACAAGAGAGCAGGTGAAAACACTAAATGATGTTGGATCACTTAAAATTAAAATGACAAAACCTATGTTAAAGAAATATTCAATAGACAAGTCAAGAGGAGGATTTCTCCCATTTCTAATTCCTTTATTTGCTGGTTTAAGTGCGGCGGGAGCATTGACTGGTGGTATTTCAGCAGCGATAAAAACTGCTAACGAAAGGAAGGCACAACTAAAAGCTCAAAAAGAATTGGAAAGACATAACAAGGAGTTGGAGAAACAAATTAGTGGAAGTGGTGTAATTGTAGATTTTGCTCAAAAACTTGAAAGTCTACCTGATAAAGCTAGATTGTTAGTTGGAGATATGCTTTCCTCTATCGCTCAAGCGGGTGTTAAACTAACTAAACGGGGTAATGGATTGTATCTTTCTCATAAATAAATGGATAAATGGTTTAAACAATTTGGAAAGAATACAACGTCAAATATAGAACTCGCTAAGTATTGTAAAACACTAAAAATTGATAATGTGGTTATTTGTATGAGAGATGAATTAATACATATAAATAAGAATACAAAGAATATTATTATGAATTTAGACACACAGAATGGTTCTCATTGGGTTTGTATTCATAATAGTCAGGATAAATATTATTTTGATAGTTATGGTATGCCACCACCTGTTGAAGTAATACAATTCTTACAGAATGGTGTTTATCAAACATTTCAAGTTCAAGAAATTAATTCTAAATGTTGTGGTCAATTATGTTTATATGTATTATTTAAACTCAACAATAATGAAAATTTTTATGATATCATTTTTAATCTAATATAAATGACTTATGTTGGAAAAGATGGTTCTATCTTTGGAAAATCCTCTCAGGATATTGATTTATCAAATTATTATACAAAGGCACAGGCTGAACGACAAAAATATAGTGTAAGTAAAAATATTAATATGAAGAATACTTATAAATTAATCAATTATCCAAACCCTACAGATGCGAATGACTTAATTAGATTAAGTGATTTATCACAATATATATTTTTAAAGAAAACAGCACGTTTTGTTAAACAAGTAAAATTTACAACCACAACACCTGGTTATACTGACCATACACCTTTCCTCATTGAATTTAACTACCTGCTTACAATTGAATTTTATAAAGAAGGACATTTAGTTAATATGCGAATTAATAAATGGGGGTATGATATGTCTGATTTAGGGTATAATTGGTCTTTTTCAATAAACATAGAAGACCTACATGATTTAAATCAGTCTCGTAAAGAAGAATATTATCCACTTGGTGAAGATAAGGATTTATGTGGAAGTACAATTAGCAAACAACAAATACGTGATTTTAAGAAAAGAAAAATATATGATAGTATAGCGATGGTTCGCATGACAAAGAAGGAAGGTAATGAGATAAGGATAGAAAGCCGAGGAATACAAACCGATTTGGTAGTGGGAAGATGGGGTGGTATTACCTGTCATAATATTAATCTCACATATATTTCTGATACATAAATGGCAGGAAGAAGACTACAAGAGAATTATAATTTTTGTATTCAAGGATACCTACAAGAAAAGGGTGCTCGGTATTACATACCTTATGATTTGGAGCATATACATGGGAATTTTGTCATTAAAAACTGGCCTTATACTGATATTGTTAAACCCACAAATAGAGACTTGTTTAAAATATTAAATAAAAATGAACTTCTCAAAGTTATGAAATATAAAACTCTTTTAGAAATCGTCAACAAATCTTATTGGTATCCTATTATGAGAAAAATAATTATAGATACAAGAATATCTCAAAATCCAGATGAGTATATGTATAATATTCTTTGGGGTTCAAACTCAAGGGTAGCAAGGGATGAGGAAGGAGTTGAAGAAGAGAAGGAGGAAGGAGTTGAAGAAGAGAAGGAGGAAAGAGAGAAGGAGGAGAAGGGGGAAAGGGAGAAGGAGGAGAGGGAGGAAAAGGAGAAGGAGGAGAAGGATGAAAGGGAGAAAAAGGAGAAGGAGGAGAGGGAGGAAAGGGAGAAAAAGGAGGAGGAGGAGAGGGAGGAAAAATATAAAAATATGACCATTCCTGAGATTAATGAAAGATTGAAGGTATTACGACAAATAAATAAATCTCAACGCACTGAAGAGGAAAATAAAGAATTAATGACTCTTCCGAACTTATTGGTTTTTAAATTTGCGATAATGAATTCAGAGCGCAGATATACAACATATAGTTGATGATGTTGGTGTTATTGACTTTAGTTAGTTTTATTTGTAAATAAATGGAGGAGAGAGTGAAGTCATTTCTAAGGATTCTTTATGTTTTAAAAATCAAGATAGAAATGTATATGTTGAAAACCAAAAAGGTTTTGGCACTATGTAGAACTTTTTCTCATAAATAAATATGAGTTATTGTCTCAAATGTAAAAAGAAAACTAAATCTAAAAATATCTCTTATGTTAAAGCTAAAAATAATAGAGTTTATCAAAAAGGAATATGTCAAGTGTGTGGTTCTAAAAAGTGTCAATTCATCTCTCCTAAAAGTGGAGGAGACATACAAAAGTTTTTGTCAGGTAGCAAATTTACAACAACTGGAATTCCAGGGGAATTACACCTTCCAGGGTATTCTTTCTGTGGCCCAGGAACAAACTTGGATAAAAGATTAGATGAGGCTGACAATCCTAAACCTTGGTCTAAACCTACAAATAGGGTTGATGAAGTGTGTATGAAGCATGATATTGCTTATGGGAAAACCACTACATTGACTGAAAAACATAAAGCCGACAGAGAAATGTTGTATAATTTGTCTTTGATACAAAATCCAACGTTGAGAGAGAAAGTTGATAGGTTTATTGTGAGAAATTTGATAAATGCTAAATTGAAACTTGGCCTTGGTTATTCACCCTCAAAAAACTATTAGGCTCTCATGATGTCATCAAGACTGAGGAGCTTTTGGCTGATGAATTACATAAACCTATAATCACAAAGTTTAAAAGAAGGAAAGTTTATTCTAAATACACCGACCACATATGGTCCGCTGATTTAATCGAACTAAAAAATGATAAGGGATACAAGTATGCTTTAACCGTTATTGATTTGAGGAGTAGATTTGCTTGGGTTGTTCCTTTGAAAAACAAGAGAGGTTATACTCTGAAGTTAGCCTTCCAACAGATATTTAATAAAAGTAAAAGAAAACCAAAGAAACTGTGGACCGATGAGGGAACAGAGTTCTATAACAAAATATTTATGAAATTTCTTAAGGGGGAGGGTATTAAATTATACAGCACCTTTAATGAAGGAAAAGCAGTTGTTATTGAGCGTTTTAATCGTACTTTAAAAGAGAAATTATATAAAAAATTCACACAACTCGGTTCCCAAAAATGGGTGTATTTTATTCAGGATATTGTAGATAATTACAATAATACAGTTCATTCATCAACACAATCAAAACCATCAGAAACATTTACAAAATTAGAATATGAAAAGGAGATTAATTTGAGAAAGCCCAAGTTCAAAGTTGGTGATATTGTAAGAATATACAGATGGAAAAGTCATTTTGAGAAAGGTTATACAAAGAGATGGACTAATGAATTATTCAAAATCGTTGATGTAATGGATACTATGCCTTGGACTTACAAATTATATGATATGAATTGGGAAGAAATCTTGGGTTCATTTTACTCACAAGAATTACAAAAAACAAAACTGATAATTCATTAAACAACAACCATCCATACTTTCATCCACCCAGATTAGCTAATTTAATTAGTAGTAATAAAAAAAAAAAAAAAAAAAAAAAAAAAAAATCATAAGCCACACCCACACAGACCCCACCCACAAACCCCACCCACACAGACCCCACCCACACAGACCACACCCACACAGACCACACCCACACAGACCACACCCACACAGACCCCGCCCACACATAAGAAAGCATTGGGGGCTTTTGATGATAAGAGGTTTATTTTAGAAAATGGAATTGATCGTCTCCCTTATGGTTATATAAGTATATAAGATATATATATATATAAGTGATAAGTTAAAAAGGGGGGTTAGGGATTTTAACGGGCTACCGCCACCTTTTTTACTATTATATAAATGATAGAACCAAGTATCAACCAGACTAAAGAGTGGAGGTGTAATCAACCTTGGTATATAAATGGAAAACATAACGAATGTGAAAAATATCAGATTCAAGAGGTTGAGAGAATCACTGGTCAGAAGGTTCTCAAGACGGATAAACGTATTCATTTGTTAAGTGGGGTAATGGAGGGTGGGAAGAAAAATATATTAGAGTGGAGTGAGAACTTTAATGGTTATCAATCGGATAATAAATATTATAATTTTAAAATGGTATGTGGGAGAGGAGGAGGTCAAACAAGAACCCTCCGTGAAACATACCACTTTATACTTTCACAACAAAAGGTTAAGGAACCTGTATACTTTATAAATATACTTGATGGGGATGAGTTCTATAGGAGAATGGAACTCTTAAAAAAGTTAGAAAGAGATAATATATTTATAGGCTCATTAGCAGAGTGGTCTAAGGAACTACATTAAGGGGCTAGTGGGGGGAATAGGGTAAAAATTACATGGAAGTGAGAATGATCATAGGTTCATAAGGCTAGAAGGATTATAGGTTCATAAAGGAAGAAAATCATAGGTTCATAAGGCGAGAAGGATTATAGGTTCATAAGGTGAGAAGGATTATAGGTTCATAAGGCGAGAAGGATTATAGGTTCATAAGGCGAGAAGGATTATAGGTTCATAGAGGGAGAAATAGAGGTGTTTATGATTTTTTTAAAAACAGGGGGGTAAATGACATTAGATAGGGATTTCCCATGTTAAACGGAGGTGTCCCAGAAGCAACATTTATCACCTACTGATAGTGTTGAAAAACCACTTTTCGCACTTGGGTTAGTGTTGAAAAACCACTTTTCGCACTTGTGTTGGTGCAGGAAACCACTTTTGCACTTGTATTAGTGTGGAAAAACACTTTTCGCACTTGTGTTAGTGTTGAAAAACCACTTTTCGCACTTGTGTTAGTGTTGAAAAACCACTTTTCGCACTTGTGTTGGTGCAGGAAAACCACTTTTGCACTTGTATTAGTGTGGAAAAACCACTTTTCGCACTTGTGTTAGTGTTGAAAAACCCCCTTTCACACTTGTGTTAGTGTTGAAAAACCGCTTTTCGCACTTGTGTTAGTGTTGAAAAACCACTTTTCGCACTTGTGTTAGTGTTGAAAAACCACTTTTCGCACTTGTGTTAATGTTGAAAAACCACTTTTCGCACTTGTGTTGGTGCAGGAAACCACTTTTTCACTTGTATTAGTGTGGAAAAAACACTTTTCGCACTTGTGTTAGTGTTGAAAAACCACTTTTCGCACTTGTGTTAGTGTTGAAAAACCACTTTTCGCACTTGTGTTGGTGCAGGAAACTACTTTTGCACTTGTATTAGTGTGGAAAAAACACTTTTCACACTTGTGTTAGTGTTGAAAAACCACGTTTCGCACTTCTGTTAGTGTTGAAAAACCACTTTTCGCACTTGTGTTGGTGCAGGAAAGCACTTTTGCCCTTGTATTAGTGTGGAAAAACCACTTTTCGCACTTGTGTTAGTGTTGAAAAACCACTTTTCGCACTTGTGTTGGTGCAGGAAACCACTTTTGCACTTGTATTAGTGTGGAAAAACCACTTTTCGCACTTGTGTTAGTGTTGAAAAACCACTTTTCGCACTTGTGTTGGTGCAGGAAACCACTTTTGCACTTGTATTAGTGTGGAAAAAACACTTTTTGCACTTGTGATAGTGTTGAAAAACCACTTTTCGCACTTGTGTTAGTGTTGAAAAACCACTTTTCGCACTTGTGTTGGTGCAGGAAACCACTTTTGCACTTGTATTAGTGTGGAAAAACCACTTTTCGCACTTGTGTTAGTGTTGAAAAACCACTTTTCGCACTTGTGTTGGTGCAGGAAACCACTTTTGCACTTGTATTAGTGTGGAAAAAACACTTTTTGCACTTGTGATAGTGTTGAAAAACCACTTTTCGCACTTGTATTAGTGTGGAAAAAACACTTTTTGCACTTGTGATAGTGCAGGAAACCACTTTTCGCACTTGTGTTAGTGTTGAAAAACCACTTTTCGCACTTGTGTTGGTGCAGGAAACCACTTTTGCACTTGTATTAGTGTGGAAAAACCACTTTTTGCACTTGTGTTAGAGTTGAAAAACCACTTTTCGCACTTGTGTTAGTGTTGAAAAACCACTTTTCGCACTTGTGTTGGTGCAGGAAACCACTTTTGCACTTGTATTAGTGTGGAAAAACCACTTTTCGCACTTGTGTTAGAGTTGAAAAACCACTTTTCGCATTTGTGTTAGTGTTGAAAAACCACATTTCGCACTTGTGTTAGTGTTGAAAAACCACTTTTCGCACTCGTGTTGGTGCAGGAAACCAGTTTTGCACTTGTATTAGTGTGGAAAAAACACTTTTTGCACTTGTGTTAGTGTTGAAAAACCACTTTTCGCACTTGTATTGGTGCAGGAAACCACTTTTGCACTTGTATTAGTGTGGAAAAAACACTTTTTGCACTTGTGATAGTGTTGAAAAACCACTTTTCGCACTTGTGTTAGTGTTGAAAAACCACTTTTCGCACTTGTGTTGGTGCAGGAAACCACTTTTGCACTTGTATTAGTGTGGAAAAAACAGTTTTTGCACTTGTGATAGTGTTGAAAAACCACTTTTCGCACTTGGGTTAGTGTTGAAAAACCACTTTTCGCACTTGTGTTGGTGCAGGAAACCACTTTTGCACTTGTATTAGTGTGGAAAAACACTTTTCGCACTTGTGTTAGTGTTGAAAAACCACTTTTCGCACTTGTGTTAGTGTTGAAAAACCACTTTTCGCACTTGTGTTGGTGCAGGAAAACCACTTTTGCACTTGTATTAGTGTGGAAAAACCACTTTTCGCACTTGTGTTAGTGTTGAAAAACCCCCTTTCACACTTGTGTTAGTGTTGAAAAACCGCTTTTCGCACTTGTGTTAGTGTTGAAAAACCACTTTTCGCACTTGTGTTAGTGTTGAAAAACCACTTTTCGCACTTGTGTTAGTGTTGAAAAACCACTTGTCGCACTTGTGTTGGTGCAGGAAACCACTTTTTCACTTGTATTAGTGTGGAAAAAACACTTTTCGCACTTGTGTTAGTGTTGAAAAACCACTTTTCGCACTTGTGTTAGTGTTGAAAAACCACTTTTCGCACTTGTGTTGGTGCAGGAAACCACTTTTGCACTTGTATTAGTGTGGAAAAAACACTTTTCACACTTGTGTTAGTGTTGAAAAACCACGTTTCGCACTTGTGTTAGTGTTGAAAAACCACTTTTCGCACTTGTGTTGGTGCAGGAAAGCACTTTTGCCCTTGTATTAGTGTGGAAAAACCACTTTTCGCACTTGTATTAGTGTGGAAAAAACACTTTTTGCACTTGTGATAGTGTTGAAAAACCACTTTTCGCACTTGTGTTAGTGTTGAAAAACCACTTTTCGCACTTGTGTTGGTGCAGGAAACCACTTTTGCACTTGTATTAGTGTGGAAAACCACTTTTCGCACTTGTGTTAGTGTTGAAAAACCACTTCTTCGCACTTGTGTTGGTGCAGGAAACCACTTTTGCACTTGTATTAGTGTGGAAAAAACACTTTTTGCACTTGTGATAGTGTTGAAAAACCACTTTTCGCACTTTTGTTAGTGTTGAAAAACCGCTTTTCGCACTTGTGTTAGTGTTGAAAAACCACTTTTCGCACTTGTGTTGGTGCAGGAAAACCACTTTTGCACTTGTATTAGTGTGGAAAAACCACTTTTCGCACTTGTGTTAGTGTTGAAAAACCCCCTTTCACACTTGTGTTAGTGTTGAAAAACCGCTTTTCGCACTTGTGTTAGTGTTGAAAAACCACTTTTCGCACTTGTGTTAGTGTTGAAAAACCACTTTTCGCACTTGTGTTAGTGTTGAAAAACCACTTTTCGCACTTGTGTTGGTGCAGGAAACCACTTTTTCACTTGTATTAGTGTGGAAAAAACACTTTTCGCACTTGTGTTAGTGTTGAAAAACCACTTTTCGCACTTGTGTTAGTGTTGAAAAACCACTTTTCGCACTTGTGTTGGTGCAGGAAACCACTTTTGCACTTGTATTAGTGTGGAAAAAACACTTTTCACACTTGTGTTAGTGTTGAAAAACCACGTTTCGCACTTGTGTTAGTGTTGAAAAACCACTTTTCGCACTTGTGTTGGTGCAGGAAAGCACTTTTGCCCTTGTATTAGTGTGGAAAAACCACTTTTCGCACTTGTGTTAGTGTTGAAAAACCACTTTTCGCACTTGTGTTGGTGCAGGAAACCACTTTTGCACTTGTATTAGTGTGGAAAAACCACTTTTCGCACTTGTGTTAGTGTTGAAAAACCACTTTTCGCACTTGTGTTGGTGCAGGAAACCACTTTTGCACTTGTATTAGTGTGGAAAAAACAATTTTTGCACTTGTGATAGTGTTGAAAAACCACTTTTCGCACTTGTGTAAGTGTTGAAAAACCACTTTTCGCACTTGTGTTGGTGCAGGAAACCACTTTTGCACTTGTATTAGTGTGGAAAAACCACTTTTCGCACTTGTGTTAGTGTTGAAAAACCACTTTTCGCACTTGTGTTGGTGCAGGAAACCACTTTTGCACTTGTATTAGTGTGGAAAAAACACTTTTTGCACTTGTGATAGTGTTGAAAAACCACTTTTCGCACTTGTGTTAGTGTTGAAAAACCACTTTTCGCACTTGTGTTGGTGCAGGAAACCACTTTTGCACTTTTATTAGTGTGGAAAAACCACTTTTTGCACTTGTGTTAGTGTTGAAAAACCACTTTTCACACTTGTGTTAGTGTTGAAAAACCACTTTTCGCACTTGTGTTGGTGCAGGAAACCACTTTTGCACTTGTATTAGTGTGGAAAAACACTTTTTGCACTTGTGATAGTGTTGAAAAACCACTTTTCGCACTTGTGTTAGTATTGAAAAACCACTTTTCGCACTTGTGTTGGTGCAGGAAACCACTTTTGCACTTGTATTAGTGTGGAAAAACCACTTTTCGCACTTGTGTTAGAGTTGAAAAACCACTTTTCGCATTTGTGTTAGTGTTGAAAAACCACATTTCGCACTTGTGTTAGTGTTGAAAAACCACTTTTCGCACTCGTGTTGGTGCAGGAAACCAGTTTTGCACTTGTATTAGTGTGGAAAAACCACTTTTCGCACTTGTGTAAGTGTTGAAAAACCACTTTTCGCACTTGTGTTGGTGCAGGAAACCACTTTTGCACTTGTATTAGTGTGGAAAAACCACTTTTCGCACTTGTGTTAGTGTTGAAAAACCACTTTTCGCACTTGTGTTGGTGCAGGAAACCACTTTTGCACTTGTATTAGTGTGGAAAAAACACTTTTTGCACTTGTGATAGTGTTGAAAAACCACTTTTCGCACTTGTGTTAGTGTTGAAAAACCACTTTTCGCACTTGTGTTGGTGCAGGAAACCACTTTTGCACTTTTATTAGTGTGGAAAAACCACTTTTTGCACTTGTGTTAGTGTTGAAAAACCACTTTTCACACTTGTGTTAGTGTTGAAAAACCACTTTTCGCACTTGTGTTGGTGCAGGAAACCACTTTTGCACTTGTATTAGTGTGGAAAAACACTTTTTGCACTTGTGATAGTGTTGAAAAACCACTTTTCGCACTTGTGTTAGTATTGAAAAACCACTTTTCGCACTTGTGTTGGTGCAGGAAACCACTTTTGCACTTGTATTAGTGTGGAAAAACCACTTTTCGCACTTGTGTTAGAGTTGAAAAACCACTTTTCGCATTTGTGTTAGTGTTGAAAAACCACATTTCGCACTTGTGTTAGTGTTGAAAAACCACTTTTCGCACTCGTGTTGGTGCAGGAAACCAGTTTTGCACTTGTATTAGTGTGGAAAAAACACTTTTTGCACTTGTGTTAGTGTTGAAAAACCACTTTTCGCACTTGTATTGGTGCAGGAAACCACTTTTGCACTTGTATTAGTGTGGAAAAAACACTTTTTGCACTTGTGATAGTGTTGAAAAACCACTTTTCGCACTTGTGTTAGTGTTGAAAAACCACTTTTCGCACTTGTGTTGGTGCAGGAAACCACTTTTGCACTTGTATTAGTGTGGAAAAAACACTTTTTGCACTTGTGATAGTGTTGAAAAACCACTTTTCGCACTTGGGTTAGTGTTGAAAAACCACTTTTCGCACTTGTGTTGGTGCAGGAAACCACTTTTGCACTTGTATTAGTGTGGAAAAACACTTTTCGCACTTGTGTTAGTGTTGAAAAACCACTTTTCGCACTTGTGTTAGTGTTGAAAAACCACTTTTCGCACTTGTGTTGGTGCAGGAAAACCACTTTTGCACTTGTATTAGTGTGGAAAAACCACTTTTCGCACTTGTGTTAGTGTTGAAAAACCCCCTTTCACACTTGTGTTAGTGTTGAAAAACCGCTTTTCGCACTTGTGTTAGTGTTGAAAAACCACTTTTCGCACTTGTGTTAGTGTTGAAAAACCACTTTTCGCACTTGTGTTAGTGTTGAAAAACCACTTGTCGCACTTGTGTTGGTGCAGGAAACCACTTTTTCACTTGTATTAGTGTGGAAAAAACACTTTTCGCACTTGTGTTAGTGTTGAAAAACCACTTTTCGCACTTGTGTTAGTGTTGAAAAACCACTTTTCGCACTTGTGTTGGTGCAGGAAACCACTTTTGCACTTGTATTAGTGTGGAAAAAACACTTTTCACACTTGTGTTAGTGTTGAAAAACCACGTTTCGCACTTGTGTTAGTGTTGAAAAACCACTTTTCGCACTTGTGTTGGTGCAGGAAAGCACTTTTGCCCTTGTATTAGTGTGGAAAAACCACTTTTCGCACTTGTATTAGTGTGGAAAAAACACTTTTTGCACTTGTGATAGTGTTGAAAAACCACTTTTCGCACTTGTGTTAGTGTTGAAAAACCACTTTTCGCACTTGTGTTGGTGCAGGAAACCACTTTTGCACTTGTATTAGTGTGGAAAACCACTTTTCGCACTTGTGTTAGTGTTGAAAAACCACTTCTTCGCACTTGTGTTGGTGCAGGAAACCACTTTTGCACTTGTATTAGTGTGGAAAAAACACTTTTTGCACTTGTGATAGTGTTGAAAAACCACTTTTCGCACTTTTGTTAGTGTTGAAAAACCGCTTTTCGCACTTGTGTTAGTGTTGAAAAACCACTTTTCGCACTTGTGTTGGTGCAGGAAAACCACTTTTGCACTTGTATTAGTGTGGAAAAACCACTTTTCGCACTTGTGTTAGTGTTGAAAAACCCCCTTTCACACTTGTGTTAGTGTTGAAAAACCGCTTTTCGCACTTGTGTTAGTGTTGAAAAACCACTTTTCGCACTTGTGTTAGTGTTGAAAAACCACTTTTCGCACTTGTGTTAGTGTTGAAAAACCACTTTTCGCACTTGTGTTGGTGCAGGAAACCACTTTTTCACTTGTATTAGTGTGGAAAAAACACTTTTCGCACTTGTGTTAGTGTTGAAAAACCACTTTTCGCACTTGTGTTAGTGTTGAAAAACCACTTTTCGCACTTGTGTTGGTGCAGGAAACCACTTTTGCACTTGTATTAGTGTGGAAAAAACACTTTTCACACTTGTGTTAGTGTTGAAAAACCACGTTTCGCACTTGTGTTAGTGTTGAAAAACCACTTTTCGCACTTGTGTTGGTGCAGGAAAGCACTTTTGCCCTTGTATTAGTGTGGAAAAACCACTTTTCGCACTTGTGTTAGTGTTGAAAAACCACTTTTCGCACTTGTGTTGGTGCAGGAAACCACTTTTGCACTTGTATTAGTGTGGAAAAACCACTTTTCGCACTTGTGTTAGTGTTGAAAAACCACTTTTCGCACTTGTGTTGGTGCAGGAAACCACTTTTGCACTTGTATTAGTGTGGAAAAAACAATTTTTGCACTTGTGATAGTGTTGAAAAACCACTTTTCGCACTTGTGTAAGTGTTGAAAAACCACTTTTCGCACTTGTGTTGGTGCAGGAAACCACTTTTGCACTTGTATTAGTGTGGAAAAACCACTTTTCGCACTTGTGTTAGTGTTGAAAAACCACTTTTCGCACTTGTGTTGGTGCAGGAAACCACTTTTGCACTTGTATTAGTGTGGAAAAAACACTTTTTGCACTTGTGATAGTGTTGAAAAACCACTTTTCGCACTTGTGTTAGTGTTGAAAAACCACTTTTCGCACTTGTGTTGGTGCAGGAAACCACTTTTGCACTTTTATTAGTGTGGAAAAACCACTTTTTGCACTTGTGTTAGTGTTGAAAAACCACTTTTCACACTTGTGTTAGTGTTGAAAAACCACTTTTCGCACTTGTGTTGGTGCAGGAAACCACTTTTGCACTTGTATTAGTGTGGAAAAACACTTTTTGCACTTGTGATAGTGTTGAAAAACCACTTTTCGCACTTGTGTTAGTATTGAAAAACCACTTTTCGCACTTGTGTTGGTGCAGGAAACCACTTTTGCACTTGTATTAGTGTGGAAAAACCACTTTTCGCACTTGTGATAGTGTTGAAAAACTAGTTTTCGCACTTGTGTTAGTGTTGAAAAACCACTTTTCGCACTTGTGTTGGTGCAGGAAACCACTTTTGCACTTGTATTAGTGTGGAAAAAACACTTTTTGCACTTGTGATAGTGTTGAAAAACCACTTTTCGCACTTGTGTTAGTGTTGAAAAACCACTTTTCGCACTTGTGTTGGTGCAGAAAACCACTTTTGCACATGTATTAGTGTGGAAAAACCACTTTTCGCACTTGTGTTAGTGTTGAAAAACGACTTTTCGCACTTGTGCTAGTGTTGAAAAACCACATTTCGCACTTGTGTTAGTGTTGAAAAACCACTTTTCGCACTTGTGTTGGTGCAGGAAACCACTTTTGCACTTGTATTAGTGTGGAAAAACCACTTTTCGCACTTGTGTTGGTGCAGGAAACCACTTTTGCACTTGTATTAGTGTGGAAAAAACAATTTTCGCACTTGTGTTAGTGTTGAAAAACCACTTTTCGCACTTGTGTTAGTGTTGAAAAACCACTTTTCGCACTTCTGTTGGTGCAGGAAACCACTTTTGCACTTGTATTAGTGTGGAAAAAACACTTTTTGCACTTGTGATAGTGTTGAAAAACCACTTTTCGCACTTGTGTTAGTGTTGAAAAACCACTTTTCGCACTTGTGTTGGTGCAGGAAACCACTTTTGCACTTGTATTAGTGTGGAAAAACCACTTTTCGCACTTGTGTTAGTGTTGAAGAACCACTTTTCGCACTTGTGTTGGTGCAGGAAACCACTTTTGCACTTGTATTAGTGTGGAAAAAACACTTTTTGCACTTGTGATAGTGTTGAAAAACCACTTTTCGCACTTGTGTTAGTGTTGAAAAACCACTTTTCGCACTTGTGTTGGTGCAGGAAACCACTTTTGCACTTGTATTAGTGTGGAAAAACCACTTTTCGCACTTGTGTTAGTGTTGAAAAACCACTTTTCGCACTTGTGTTAGTGTTGAAAAACCACTTTTCGCACTTGTGTTGGTGCAGGAAACCACTTTTGCACTTGTATTAGTGTGGAAAAAACACTTTTTGCACTTGTGATAGTGTTGAAAAACCACTTTTCGCACTTGTGTTAGTGTTGAAAAACCACTTTTCGCACTTGTGTTGGTGCAGGAAACCACTTTTGCACTTGTATTAGTGTGGAAAAAACACTTTTTGCACTTGTGATAGTGTTGAAAAACCACTTTTCGCACTTGGGTTAGTGTTGAAAAACCACTTTTCGCACTTGTGTTGGTGCAGGAAACCACTTTTGCACTTGTATTAGTGTGGAAAAACACTTTTCGCACTTGTGTTAGTGTTGAAAAACCACTTTTCGCACTTGTGTTAGTGTTGAAAAACCACTTTTCGCACTTGTGTTGGTGCAGGAAAACCACTTTTGCACTTGTATTAGTGTGGAAAAACCACTTTTCGCACTTGTGTTAGTGTTGAAAAACCCCCTTTCACACTTGTGTTAGTGTTGAAAAACCGCTTTTCGCACTTGTGTTAGTGTTGAAAAACCACTTTTCGCACTTGTGTTAGTGTTGAAAAACCACTTTTCGCACTTGTGTTAGTGTTGAAAAACCACTTTTCGCACTTGTGTTGGTGCAGGAAACCACTTTTTCACTTGTATTAGTGTGGAAAAAACACTTTTCGCACTTGTGTTAGTGTTGAAAAACCACTTTTCGCACTTGTGTTAGTGTTGAAAAACCACTTTTCGCACTTGTGTTGGTGCAGGAAACCACTTTTGCACTTGTATTAGTGTGGAAAAAACACTTTTCACACTTGTGTTAGTGTTGAAAAACCACGTTTCGCACTTGTGTTAGTGTTGAAAAACCACTTTTCGCACTTGTGTTGGTGCAGGAAAGCACTTTTGCCCTTGTATTAGTGTGGAAAAACCACTTTTCGCACTTGTGTTAGTGTTGAAAAACCACTTTTCGCACTTGTGTTGGTGCAGGAAACCACTTTTGCACTTGTATTAGTGTGGAAAAACCACTTTTCGCACTTGTGTTAGTGTTGAAAAACCACTTTTCGCACTTGTGTTGGTGCAGGAAACCACTTATGCACTTGTATTAGTGTGGAAAAAACACTTTTTGCACTTGCGATAGTGTTGAAAAACCACTTTTCGCACTTGTGTTAGTGTTGAAAAACCACTTTTCGCACTTGTGTTGGTGCAGGAAACCACTTTTGCACTTGTATTAGTGTGGAAAAACCACTTTTCGCACTTGTGTTAGTGTTGAAAAACCACTTTTCGCACTTGTATTGGTGCAGGAAACCACTTTTGCACTTGTATTAGTGTGGAAAAAACACTTTTTGCACTTGTGATAGTGTTGAAAAACCACTTTTCGCACTTGTATTAGTGTGGAAAAAACACTTTTTGCACTTGTGATAGTGCAGGAAACCACTTTTCGCACTTGTGTTAGTGTTGAAAAACCACTTTTCGCACTTGTGTTGGTGCAGGAAACCACTTTTGCACTTGTATTAGTGTGGAAAAAACACTTTTTGCACTTGTGATAGTGTTGAAAAACCACTTTTCGCACTTGTGTTAGTGTTGAAAAACCACTTTTCGCACTTGTGTTGGTGCAGGAAACCACTTTTGCACTTGTATTAGTATGGAAAAACCACTTTTCGCACTTGTGTTAGAGTTGAAAAACCACTTTTCGCATTTGTGTTAGTGTTGAAAAACCACATTTCGCACTTGTGTTAGTGTTGAAAAACCACTTTTCGCACTCGTGTTGGTGCAGGAAACCAGTTTTGCACTTGTATTAGTGTGGAAAAAACACTTTTCGCACTTGTGTTAGTGTTGAAAAACCACTTTTCGCACTTGTATTGGTGCAGGAAACCACTTTTGCACTTGTATTAGTGTGGAAAAAACACTTTTTGCACTTGTGATAGTGTTGAAAAACCACTTTTCGCACTTGTGTTAGTGTTGAAAAACCACTTTTCGCACTTGTGTTGGTGCAGGAAACCACTTTTGCACTTGTATTAGTGTGGAAAAAACACTTTTTGCACTTGTGATAGTGTTGAAAAACCACTTTTCGCACTTGGGTTAGTGTTGAAAAACCACTTTTCGCACTTGTGTTGGTGCAGGAAACCACTTTTGCACTTGTATTAGTGTGGAAAAACACTTTTCGCACTTGTGTTAGTGTTGAAAAACCACTTTTCGCACTTGTGTTAGTGTTGAAAAACCACTTTTCGCACTTGTGTTGGTGCAGGAAAACCACTTTTGCACTTGTATTAGTGTGGAAAAACCACTTTTCGCACTTGTGTTAGTGTTGAAAAACCCCCTTTCACACTTGTGTTAGTGTTGAAAAACCGCTTTTCGCACTTGTGTTAGTGTTGAAAAACCACTTTTCGCACTTGTGTTAGTGTTGAAAAACCACTTTTCGCACTTGTGTTAGTGTTGAAAAACCACTTTTCGCACTTGTGTTGGTGCAGGAAACCACTTTTTCACTTGTATTAGTGTGGAAAAAACACTTTTCGCACTTGTGTTAGTGTTGAAAAACCACTTTTCACACTTGTGTTAGTGTTGAAAAACCACTTTTCGCACTTGTGTTGGTGCAGGAAACTACTTTTGCACTTGTATTAGTGTGGAAAAAACACTTTTCACACTTGTGTTAGTGTTGAAAAACCACGTTTCGCACTTCTGTTAGTGTTGTAAAACCACTTTTCGCACTTGTGTTGGTGCAGGAAAGCACTTTTGCCCTTGTATTAGTGTGGAAAAACCACTTTTCGCACTTGTGTTAGTGTTGAAAAACCACTTTTCGCACTTGTGTTGGTGCAGGAAACCACTTTTGCACTTGTATTAGTGTGGAAAAACCACTTTTCGCACTTGTGTTAGTGTTGAAAAACCACTTTTCGCACTTGTGTTGGTGCAGGAAACCACTTTTGCACTTGTATTAGTGTGGAAAAAACACTTTTTGCACTTGTGATAGTGTTGAAAAACCACTTTTCGCACTTGTATTAGTGTGGAAAAAACACTTTTTGCACTTGTGATAGTGCAGGAAACCACTTTTCGCACTTGTGATAGTGTTGAAAAACCACTTTTCGCACTTGTGTTGGTGCAGGAAACCACTTTTGCACTTGTATTAGTGTGGAAAAACCACTTTTTGCACTTGTGTTAGAGTTGAAAAACCACTTTTCGCACTTGTGTTAGTGTTGAAAAACCACTTTTCGCACTTGTGTTGGTGCAGGAAACCACTTTTGCACTTGTATTAGTGTGGAAAAACCACTTTTCGCACTTGTGTTAGAGTTGAAAAACCACTTTTCGCATTTGTGTTAGTGTTGAAAAACCACATTTCGCACTTGTGTTAGTGTTGAAAAACCACTTTTCGCACTCGTGTTGGTGCAGGAAACCAGTTTTGCACTTGTATTAGTGTGGAAAAAACACTTTTTGCACTTGTGTTAGTGTTGAAAAACCACTTTTCGCACTTGTATTGGTGCAGGAAACCACTTTTGCACTTGTATTAGTGTGGAAAAAACATTTTTGCACTTGTGATAGTGTTGAAAAACCACTTTTCGCACTTGTGTTAGTGTTGAAAAACCACTTTTCGCATTTGTGTTGGTGCAGGAAACCACTTTTGCACTTGTATTAGTGTGGAAAAAACACTTTTTGCACTTGTGATAGTGTTGAAAAACAACTTTTCGCACTTGGGTTAGTGTTGAAAAACCACTTTTCGCACTTGTGTTGGTGCAGGAAACCACTTTTGCACTTGTATTAGTGTGGAAAAACACTTTTCGCACTTGTGTTAGTGTTGAAAAACCACTTTTCGCACTTGTGTTAGTGTTGAAAAACCACTTTTCGCACTTGTGTTGGTGCAGGAAAACCACTTTTGCACTTGTATTAGTGTGGAAAAACCACTTTTCGCACTTGTGTTAGTGTTGAAAAACCCCCTTTCACACTTGTGTTAGTGTTGAAAAACCGCTTTTCGCACTTGTGTTAGTGTTGAAAAACCACTTTTCGCACTTGTGTTAGTGTTGAAAAACCACTTTTCGCACTTGTGTTAGTGTTGAAAAACCACTTGTCGCACTTGTGTTGGTGCAGGAAACCACTTTTTCACTTGTATTAGTGTGGAAAAAACACTTTTCGCATTTGTGTTAGTGTTGAAAAACCACTTTTCGCACTTGTGTTAGTGTTGAAAAACCACTTTTCGCACTTGTGTTGGTGCAGGAAACCACTTTTGCACTTGTATTAGTGTGGAAAAAACACTTTTCACACTTGTGTTAGTGTTGAAAAACCACGTTTCGCACTTGTGTTAGTGTTGAAAAACCACTTTTCGCACTTGTGTTGGTGCAGGAAAGCACTTTTGCCCTTGTATTAGTGTGGAAAAACCACTTTTCGCACTTGTATTAGTGTGGAAAAAACACTTTTTGCACTTGTGATAGTGTTGAAAAACCACTTTTCGCACTTGTGTTAGTGTTGAAAAACCACTTTTCGCACTTGTGTTGGTGCAGGAAACCACTTTTGCACTTGTATTAGTGTGGAAAACCACTTTTCGCACTTGTGTTAGTGTTGAAAAACCACTTTTCGCACTTGTGTTGGTGCAGGAAACCACTTTTGCACTTGTATTAGTGTGGAAAAAACACTTTTTGCACTTGTGATAGTGTTGAAAAACCACTTTTCGCACTTTTGTTAGTGTTGAAAAACCGCTTTTCGCACATGTGTTAGTGTTGAAAAACCACTTTTCGCACTTGTGTTGGTGCAGGAAAACCACTTTTGCACTTGTATTAGTGTGGAAAAACCACTTTTCGCACTTGTGTTAGTGTTGAAAAACCCCCTTTCACACTTGTGTTAGTGTTGAAAAACCGCTTTTCGCACTTGTGTTAGTGTTGAAAAACCACTTTTCGCACCTGTGTTAGTGTTGAAAAACCACTTTTCGCACTTGTGTTAGTGTTGAAAAACCACTTTTCGCACTTGTGTTGGTGCAGGAAACCACTTTTTCACTTGTATTAGTGTGGAAAAAACACTTTTCGCACTTGTGTTAGTGTTGAAAAACCACTTTTCGCACTTGTGTTAGTGTTGAAAAACCACTTTTCGCACTTGTGTTGGTGCAGGAAACCACTTTTGCACTTGTATTAGTGTGGAAAAAACACTTTTCACACTTGTGTTAGTGTTGAAAAACCACGTTTCGCACTTGTGTTAGTGTTGAAAAACCACTTTTCGCACTTGTGTTGGTGCAGGAAAGCACTTTTGCCCTTGTATTAGTGTGGAAAAACCACTTTTCGCACTTGTGTTAGTGTTGAAAAACCACTTTTCGCACTTGTGTTGGTGCAGGAAACCACTTTTGCACTTGTATTAGTGTGGAAAAACCACTTTTCGCACTTGTGTTAGTGTTGAAAAACCACTTTTCGCACTTGTGTTGGTGCAGGAAACCACTTTTGCACTTGTATTAGTGTGGAAAAAACAATTTTTGCACTTGTGATAGTGTTGAAAAACCACTTTTCGCACTTGTGTTAGTGTTGAAAAACCACTTTTCGCACTTGTGTTGGTGCAGGAAACCACTTTTGCACTTGTATTAGTGTGGAAAAACCACTTTTCGCACTTGTGTTAGTGTTGAAAAACCACTTTTCGCACTTGTGTTGGTGCAGGAAACCACTTTTGCACTTGTATTAGTGTGGAAAAAACACTTTTTGCACTTGTGATAGTGTTGAAAAACCACTTTTCGCACTTGTGTTAGTGTTGAAAAACCACTTTTCGCACTTGTGTTGGTGCAGGAAACCACTTTTGCACTTGTATTAGTGTGGAAAAACCACTTTTCGCACTTGTGTTAGTGTTGAAAAACCACTTTTCACACTTGTGTTAGTGTTGAAAAACCACTTTTCGCACTTGTGTTGGTGCAGGAAACCACTTTTGCACTTGTATTAGTGTGGAAAAAACACTTTTTGCACTTGTGATAGTGTTGAAAAACCACTTTTCGCACTTGTGTTAGTGTTGAAAAACCACTTTTCGCACTTGTGTTGGTGCAGGAAACCACTTTTGCACTTGTATTAGTGTGGAAAAACCACTTTTCGCACTTGTGATAGTGTTGAAAAACCAGTTTTCGCACTTGTGTTAGTGTTGAAAAACCACTTTTCGCACTTGTGTTGGTGCAGGAAACCACTTTTGCACTTGTATTAGTGTGGAAAAAACACTTTTTGCACTTGTGATAGTGTTGAAAAACCACTTTTCGCACTTGTGTTAGTGTTGAAAAACCACTTTTCGCACTTGTGTTGGTGCAGAAAACCACTTTTGCACATGTATTAGTGTGGAAAAACCACTTTTCGCACTTGTGTTAGTGTTGAAAAACGACTTTTCGCACTTGTGCTAGTGTTGAAAAACCACATTTCGCACTTGTGTTAGTGTTGAAAAACCACTTTTCGCACTTGTGTTGGTGCAGGAAACCACTTTTGCACTTGTATTAGTGTGGAAAAAACAATTTTCGCACTTGTGTTAGTGTTGAAAAACCACTTTTCGCACTTGTGTTAGTGTTGAAAAACCACTTTTCGCACTTGTGTTGGTGCAGGAAACCACTTTTGCACTTGTATTAGTGTGGAAAAAACACTTTTTGCACTTGTGATAGTGTTGAAAAACCACTTTTCGCACTTGTGTTAGTGTTGAAAAACCACTTTTCGCACTTGTGTTGGTGCAGGAAACCACTTTTGCACTTGTATTAGTGTGGAAAAAACACTTTTTGCACTTGTGATAGTGTTGAAAAACCACTTTTCGCACTTGTGTTAGTGTTGAAAAACCACTTTTCGCACTTGTGTTGGTGCAGGAAACCACTTTTGCACTTGTATTAGTGTGGAAAAACCACTTTTCGCACTTGTGTTAGTATTGAAAAACCACTTTTCGAACTTGTGTTAGTGTTGAAAAACCACTTTTCGCACTTGTGTTGGTGCAGGAAACCACTTTTGCACTTGTATTAGTGTGGAAAAAACACTTTTTGCACTTGTGATAGTGTTGAAAAACCACTTTTCGCACTTGTGTTAGTGTTGAAAAACCACTTTTCGCACTTGTGTTGGTGCAGGAAACCACTTTTGCACTTGTATTAGTGTGGAAAAACCACTTTTCGCACTTTTGATAGTGTTGAAAAACCAGTTTTCGCACTTGTGTTAGTGTTGAAAAACCACTTTTCGCACTTGTGTTGGTGCAGGAAACCACTTTTGCACTTGTATTAGTGTGGAAAAAACACTTTTTGCACTTGTGATAGTGTTGAAAAACCACTTTTCGCACTTGTGTTGGTGCAGAAAACCACTTTTGCACATGTATTAGTGTGGAAAAACCACTTTTCGCACTTGTGTTAGTGTTGAAAAACGACTTTTCGCACTTGTCGCAGAAAAACCACTTTTCGCACTTGTGTTAGTGTTGAAAAACCACTTTTCGCACTTGTGTTGGTGCAGGAAACCACTTTTGCACTTGTATTAGTGTGGAAAAACCACTTTTCGCACTTGTGTTAGTGTTGAAAAATCCACTTTTCGCACTTGTGTTAGTGTTGAAAAACCACATTTCGCACTTGTGTTAGTGTTGAAAAACCACTTTTCACACTCGTGTTGGTGCAGGAAACCACTTTTGCACTTGTATTAGTGTGGAAAAAACTCTTTTCGCACTTGTGTTAGTGTTGAAAAACCACTTTTCGCACTTGTGTTAGTGTTGAAAAACCACTTTTCGCACTTGTGTTGGTGCAGGAAACCACTTTTGCACTTGTATTAGTGTGGAAAAAACACTTTTTGCACTTGTGATAGTGTTGAAAAACCACTTTTCGCACTTTTGTTAGTGTTGAAAAACCACTTTTCGCACTTGTGTTGGTGCAGGAAACGACTTTTGCACTTGTATTAGTGTGGAAAAACCACTTTTCGCACTTGTGATAGTATTGAAAAACCAGTTTTCGCACTTGTGTTAGTGTTGAAAAACCACTTTTCGCACTTGTGTTGGTGCAGGAAACCACTTTTGCACTTGTATTAGTGTGGAAAAAATACTTTTTGCACTTGTGATAGTGTTGAAAAACCACTTTTCGCACTTGTGTTAGTGTTGAAAAACCACTTTTCGCACTTGTGTTGGTGCAGAAAACCACTTTTGCACATGTATTAGTGTGGAAAAACCACTTTTCGCACTTGTGTTAGTGTTGAAAAACCATTTTTCGCACTTGGGTTAGTGTTGAAAAACCACATTTCGCACTTGTGTTAGTGTTGAAAAACCACTTTTCGCACTTGTGTTGGTGCAGGAAACCACTTTTGCACTTGTATTAGTGTGGAAAAAACACTTTTTGCACTTGTGATAGTGTTGAAAAACCACTTTTCGCACTTGTGTTAGTGTTGAAAAACCACTTTTCGCACTTGTGTTGGTGCAGGAAACCACTTTTGCACTTGTATTAGTGTGGAAAAACCACTTTTCGCACTTGTGTTAGTATTGAAAAACCACTTTTCGAACTTGTGTTAGTGTTGAAAAACCACTTTTCGCACTTGTGTTGGTGCAGGAAACCACTTTTGCACTTGTATTAGTGTGGAAAAAACACTTTTTGCACTTGTGATAGTGTTGAAAAACCACTTTTCGCACTTGTGTTAGTGTTGAAAAACCACTTTTCGCACTTGTGTTGGTGCAGGAAACCACTTTTGCACTTGTATTAGTGTGGAAAAACCACTTTTCGCACTTTTGATAGTGTTGAAAAACCAGTTTTCGCACTTGTGTTAGTGTTGAAAAACCACTTTTCGCACTTGTGTTGGTGCAGGAAACCACTTTTGCACTTGTATTAGTGTGGAAAAAACACTTTTTGCACTTGTGATAGTGTTGAAAAACCACTTTTCGCACTTGTGTTGGTGCAGAAAACCACTTTTGCACATGTATTAGTGTGGAAAAACCACTTTTCGCACTTGTGTTAGTGTTGAAAAACGACTTTTCGCACTTGTCGCAGAAAAACCACTTTTCGCACTTGTGTTAGTGTTGAAAAACCACTTTTCGCACTTGTGTTGGTGCAGGAAACCACTTTTGCACTTGTATTAGTGTGGAAAAACCACTTTTCGCACTTGTGTTAGTGTTGAAAAATCCACTTTTCGCACTTGTGTTAGTGTTGAAAAACCACATTTCGCACTTGTGTTAGTGTTGAAAAACCACTTTTCACACTCGTGTTGGTGCAGGAAACCACTTTTGCACTTGTATTAGTGTGGAAAAAACTCTTTTCGCACTTGTGTTAGTGTTGAAAAACCACTTTTCGCACTTGTGTTAGTGTTGAAAAACCACTTTTCGCACTTGTGTTGGTGCAGGAAACCACTTTTGCACTTGTATTAGTGTGGAAAAAACACTTTTTGCACTTGTGATAGTGTTGAAAAACCACTTTTCGCACTTTTGTTAGTGTTGAAAAACCACTTTTCGCACTTGTGTTGGTGCAGGAAACGACTTTTGCACTTGTATTAGTGTGGAAAAACCACTTTTCGCACTTGTGATAGTATTGAAAAACCAGTTTTCGCACTTGTGTTAGTGTTGAAAAACCACTTTTCGCACTTGTGTTGGTGCAGGAAACCACTTTTGCACTTGTATTAGTGTGGAAAAAATACTTTTTGCACTTGTGATAGTGTTGAAAAACCACTTTTCGCACTTGTGTTAGTGTTGAAAAACCACTTTTCGCACTTGTGTTGGTGCAGAAAACCACTTTTGCACATGTATTAGTGTGGAAAAACCACTTTTCGCACTTGTGTTAGTGTTGAAAAACCATTTTTCGCACTTGGGTTAGTGTTGAAAAACCACATTTCGCACTTGTGTTAGTGTTGAAAAACCACTTTTCGCACTTGTGTTGGTGCAGGAAACCACTTTTGCACTTGTATTAGTGTGGAAAAAACACTTTTTGCACTTGTGATAGTGTTGAAAAACCACTTTTCGCACTTGTGTTAGTGTTGAAAAACCACTTTTCGCACTTGTGTTGGTGCAGGAAACCACTTTTGCACTTGTATTAGTGTGGAAAAACCACTTTTCGCACTTGTGTTGGTGCAGGAAACCACTTTTGCACTTGTATTAGTGTGGAAAAAACAATTTTCGCACTTGTGTTAGTGTTGAAAAACCACTTTTCGCACTTGTGTTAGTGTTGAAAAACCACTTTTCGCACTTGTGTTAGTGTTGAAAAACCACTTTTCGCACTTGTATTGGTGCAGGAAACCACTTTTGCACTTGTATTAGTGTGGAAAAAACACTTTTTGCACTTGTGATAGTGTTGAAAAACCACTTTTCGCACTTGTGTTAGTGTTGAAAAACCACTTTTCGCACTTGTGTTGGTGCAGGAAACCACTTTTGCACTTGTATTAGTGTGGAAAAAACACTTTTTGCACTTGTGATAGTGTTGAAAAACCACTTTTCGCACTTGTGTTAGTGTTGAAAAACCACTTTTCGCACTTGTGTTGGTGCAGCAAACCACTTTTGCACTTGTATTAGTGTGGAAAAACCACTTTTCGCACTTGTGTTAGTGTTGAAAAACCACTTTTCGCACTTGTGTTGGTGCAGGAAACCACTTTTGCACTTGTATTAGTGTGGAAAAAACACTTTTTGCACTTGTGATAGTGTTGAAAAACCACTTTTCGCACTTGTGTTAGTGTTGAAAAACCACTT
The DNA here is from genome assembly GCF_964187855.1 of Myxine glutinosa. NCBI lineage: Eukaryota > Metazoa > Chordata > Myxini > Myxiniformes > Myxinidae > Myxine > Myxine glutinosa. The sequence continues at coordinate 128,028 of NW_027616694.1, forward strand.
TTCGCACTTGTGTTGGTGCAGGAAACCACTTTTGCACTTGTATTAGTGTGGAAAAACCACTTTTCGCACTTGTGTTAGTGTTGAAAAACCACTTTTCGCACTTGTGTTGGTGCAGGAAACCACTTTTGCACTTGTATTAGTGTGGAAAAAACACTTTTTGCACTTGTGATAGTGTTGAAAAACCACTTTTCGCACTTGTGTTAGTGTTGAAAAACCACATTTCGCACTTGTGTTAGTGTTGAAAAACCACTTTTCGCACTTGTGTTGGTGCAGGAAACCACTTTTGCACTTGTATTAGTGTGGAAAAACCACTTTTCGCACTTGTGTTGGTGCAGGAAACCACTTTTGCACTTGTATTAGTGTGGAAAAAACAATTTTCGCACTTGTGTTAGTGTTGAAAAACCACTTTTCGCACTTGTGTTAGTGTTGAAAAACCACTTTTCGCACTTGTGTTGGTGCAGGAAACCACTTTTGCACTTGTATTAGTGTGGAAAAAACACTTTTTGCACTTGTGATAGTGTTGAAAAACCACTTTTCGCACTTGTGTTAGTGTTGAAAAACCACTTTTCGCACTTGTGTTGGTGCAGGAAACCACTTTTGCACTTGTATTAGTGTGGAAAAAACACTTTTTGCACTTGTGATAGTGTTGAAAAACCACTTTTCGCACTTGTGTTAGTGTTGAAAAACCACTTTTCGCACTTGTGTTGGTGCAGGAAACCACTTTTGCACTTGTATTAGTGTGGAAAAACCACTTTTCGCACTTGTGTTAGTGTTGAAAAACCACTTTTCGCACTTGTGTTAGTGATGAAAAACCACTTTTCGCACTTGTGTTGGTGCAGGAAACCACTTTTGCACTTGTATTAGTGTGGAAAAAACACTTTTTGCACTTGTGATAGTGTTGAAAAACCACTTTTCGCACTTGTGTTAGTGTTGAAAAACCACTTTTCGCACTTGTGTTGGTGCAGGAAACCACTTTTGCACTTGTATTAGTGTGGAAAAACCACTTTTCGCACTTGTGATAGTGTTGAAAAACCAGTTTTCGCACTTGTGTTAGTGTTGAAAAACCACTTTTCGCACTTGTGTTGGTGCAGGAAACCACTTTTGCACTTGTATTAGTGTGGAAAAAACACTTTTTGCACTTGTGATAGTGTTGAAAAACCACTTTTCGCACTTGTGTTGGTGCAGAAAACCACTTTTGCACATGTATTAGTGTGGAAAAACCACTTTTCGCACTTGTGTTAGTGTTGAAAAACGACTTTTCACACTTGTCGCAGAAAAACCACTTTTCGCACTTGTGTTAGTGTTGAAAAACCACTTTTCGCACTTGTGTTGGTGCAGGAAACCACTTTTGCACTTGTATTAGTGTGGAAAAACCACTTTTCGCACTTGTGTTAGTGTTGAAAAATCCACTTTTCGCACTTGTGTTAGTGTTGAAAAACCACATTTCGCACTTGTGTTAGTGTTGAAAAACCACTTTTCACACTCGTTTTGGTGCAGGAAACCACTTTTGCACTTGTATTAGTGTGGAAAAAACTCTTTTCGCACTTGTGTTAGTGTTGAAAAACCACTTTTCGCACTTGTGTTAGTGTTGAAAAACCACTTTTCGCACTTGTGTTGGTGCAGGAAACCACTTTTGCACTTGTATTAGTGTGGAAAAAACACTTTTTGCACTTGTGATAGTGTTGAAAAACCACTTTTCGCACTTTTGTTAGTGTTGAAAAACCACTTTTCGCACTTGTGTTGGTGCAGGAAACGACTTTTGCACTTGTATTAGTGTGGAAAAACCACTTTTCGCACTTGTGATAGTATTGAAAAACCAGTTTTCGCACTTGTGTTAGTGTTGAAAAACCACTTTTCGCACTTGTGTTGGTGCAGGAAACCACTTTTGCACTTGTATTAGTGTGGAAAAAATACTTTTTGCACTTGTGATAGTGTTGAAAAACCACTTTTCGCACTTGTGTTAGTGTTGAAAAACCACTTTTCGCACTTGTGTTGGTGCAGAAAACCACTTTTGCACATGTATTAGTGTGGAAAAACCACTTTTCGCACTTGTGTTAGTGTTGAAAAACTATTTTTCGCACTTGGGTTAGTGTTGAAAAACCACATTTCGCACTTGTGTTAGTGTTGAAAAACCACTTTTCGCACTTGTGTTGGTGCAGGAAACCACTTTTGCACTTGTATTAGTGTGGAAAAAACACTTTTTGCACTTGTGATAGTGTTGAAAAACCACTTTTCGCACTTGTGTTAGTGTTGAAAAACCACTTTTCGCACTTGTGTTGGTGCAGGAAACCACTTTTGCACTTGTATTAGTGTGGAAAAACCACTTTTCGCACTTGTGTTGGTGCAGGAAACCACTTTTGCACTTGTATTAGTGTGGAAAAAACAATTTTCGCACTTGTGTTAGTGTTGAAAAACCACTTTTCGCACTTGTGTTAGTGTTGAAAAACCACTTTTCGCACTTGTGTTAGTGTTGAAAAACCACTTTTCGCAATTGTATTGGTGCAGGAAACCACTTTTGCACTTGTATTAGTGTGGAAAAAACACTTTTTGCACTTGTGATAGTGTTGAAAAACCACTTTTCGCACTTGTGTTAGTGTTGAAAAACCACTTTTCGCACTTGTGTTGGTGCAGGAAACCACTTTTCGCACTTGTGTTAGTGTTGAAAAACCACTTTTCGCACTTGTGTTAGTGTTGAAAAACCACTTTTCGCACTTGTATTAGTGTGGAAAAAACACTTTTTGCACTTGTGATAGTGTTGAAAAACCACTTTTTGCACTTGTGTTAGTGTTGAAAAACCACTTTTCGCACTTGTGTTAGTGTTGAAAAACCACTTTTCGCACTTGTGTTGGTGCAGGAAACCACTTTTGCACTTGTATTAGTGTGGAAAAACCACTTTTCGCACTTGTGATAGTGTTGAAAAACCAGTTTTCGCACTTGTGTTAGTGTTGAAAAACCACTTTTCGCACTTGTGTTGGTGCAGGAAACCACTTTTGCACTTGTATTAGTGTGGAAAAAACACTTTTTGCACTTGTGATAGTGTTGAAAAACCACTTTTCGCACTTGTGTTGGTGCAGAAAACCACTTTTGCACATGTATTAGTGTGGAAAAACCACTTTTCGCACTTGTGTTAGTGTTGAAAAACGACTTTTCGCACTTGTCGCAGAAAAACCACTTTTCGCACTTGTGTTAGTGTTGAAAAACCACTTTTCGCACTTGTGTTGGTGCAGGAAACCACTTTTGCACTTGTATTAGTGTGGAAAAACCACTTTTCGCACTTGTGTTAGTGTTGAAAAATCCACTTTTCGCACTTGTGTTAGTGTTGAAAAACCACATTTCGCACTTGTGTTAGTGTTGAAAAACCACTTTTCACACTCGTGTTGGTGCAGGAAACCACTTTTGCACTTGTATTAGTGTGGAAAAAACTCTTTTCGCACTTGTGTTAGTGTTGAAAAACCACTTTTCGCACTTGTGTTAGTGTTGAAAAACCACTTTTCGCACTTGTGTTGGTGCAGGAAACCACTTTTGCACTTGTATTAGTGTGGAAAAAACACTTTTTGCACTTGTGATAGTGTTGAAAAACCACTTTTCGCACTTTTGTTAGTGTTGAAAAACCACTTTTCGCACTTGTGTTGGTGCAGGAAACGACTTTTGCACTTGTATTAGTGTGGAAAAACCACTTTTCGCACTTGTGATAGTATTGAAAAACGAGTTTTCGCACTTGTGTTAGTGTTGAAAAACCACTTTTCGCACTTGTGTTGGTGCAGGAAACCACTTTTGCACTTGTATTAGTGTGGAAAAAATACTTTTTGCACTTGTGATAGTGTTGAAAAACCACTTTTCGCACTTGTGTTAGTGTTGAAAAACCACTTTTCGCACTTGTGTTGGTGCAGAAAACCACTTTTGCACATGTATTAGTGTGGAAAAACCACTTTTCGCACTTGTTTAGTGTTGAAAAACTATTTTTCGCACTTGGGTTAGTGTTGAAAAACCACATTTCGCACTTGTGTTAGTGTTGAAAAACCACTTTTCGCACTTGTGTTGGTGCAGGAAACCACTTTTGCACTTGTATTAGTGTGGAAAAACACTTTTTGCACTTGTGATAGTGTTGAAAAACCACTTTTCGCACTTGTGTTAGTGTTGAAAAACCACTTTTCGCACTTGTGTTGGTGCAGGAAACCACTTTTGCACTTGTATTAGTGTGGAAAAACCACTTTTCGCACTTGTGTTGGTGCAGGAAACCACTTTTGCACTTGTATTAGTGTGGAAAAAACAATTTTCGCACTTGTGTTAGTGTTGAAAAACCACTTTTCGCACTTGTGTTAGTGTTGAAAAACCACTTTTCGCACTTGTGTTAGTGTTGAAAAACCACTTTTCGCACTTGTATTGGTGCAGGAAACCACTTTTGCACTTGTATTAGTGTGGAAAAAACACTTTTTGCACTTGTGATAGTGTTGAAAAACCACTTTTCGCACTTGTGTTAGTGTTGAAAAACCACTTTTCGCACTTGTGTTGGTGCAGGAAACCACTTTTGCACTTGTATTAGTGTGGAAAAAACACTTTTTGCACTTGTGATAGTGTTGAAAAACCACTTTTCGCACTTGTGTTAGTGTTGAAAAACCACTTTTCGCACTTGTGTTGGTGCAGGAAACCACTTTTGCACTTGTATTAGTGTGGAAAAACCACTTTTCGCACTTGTGTTAGTGTTGAAAAACCACTTTTCGCACTTGTGTTGGTGCAGGAAACCACTTTTGCACTTGTATTAGTGTGGAAAAAACACTTTTTGCACTTGTGATAGTGTTGAAAAACCATTTTTCGCACTTGTGTTAGTGTTGAAAAACCACTTTTCGCACTTGTGTTGGTGCAGGAAACCACTTTTGCACTTGTATTAGTGTGGAAAAACCACTTTTCGCACTTGTGTTAGTGTTGAAAAACCACTTTTCGCACTTGTGTTGGTGCAGGAAACCACTTTTGCACTTGTATTAGTGTGGAAAAAACACTTTTTGCACTTGTGATAGTGTTGAAAAACCACTTTTCGCACTTGTGTTAGTGTTGAAAAACCACTTTTCGCACTTGTGTTGATGCAGGAAACCACTTTTGCACTTGTATTAGTGTGGAAAAACCACTTTTCGCACTTGTGTTAGTGTTGAAAAACCACTTTTCGCACTTGTGTTGGTGCAGGAAACCACTTTTGCACTTGTATTAGTGTGGAAAAACCACTTTTCGCACTTGTGTTAGTGTTGAAAAACCACTTTTCGCACTTGTGTTGGTGCAGGAAACCACTTTTGCACTTGTATTAGTGTGGAAAAACCACTTTTCGCACTTGTGTTAGTGTTGAAAAACCACTTTTCGCACTTGTGTTGGTGCAGGAAACCACTTTTGCACTTGTATTAGTGTGGAAAAAACACTTTTTGCACTTGTGATAGTGTTGAAAAACCACTTTTCGCACTTGTGTTAGTGTTGAAAAACCACTTTTCGCACTTGTGTTGGTGCAGGAAACCACTTTTGCACTTGTATTAGTGTGGAAAAACCACTTTTCGCACTTGTGTTAGTATTGAAAAACCACTTTTCGCACTTGTGTTAGTGTTGAAAAACCACTTTTCGCACTTGTGTTGGTGCAGGAAACCACTTTTGCACTTGTATTAGTGTGGAAAAAACACTTTTTGCACTTGTGATAGTGTTGAAAAACCACTTTTCGCACTTGTGTTAGTGTTGAAAAACCACTTTTCGCACTTGTGTTGGTGCAGGAAACCACTTTTGCACTTGTATTAGTGTGGAAAAACCACTTTTCGCACTTGTGATAGTGTTGAAAAACCAGTTTTCGCACTTGTGTTAGTGTTGAAAAACCACTTTTCGCACTTGTGTTGGTGCAGGAAACCACTTTTGCACTTGTATTAGTGTGGAAAAAACACTTTTTACACTTGTGATAGTGTTGAAAAACCACTTTTCGCACTTGTGTTGGTGCAGAAAACCACTTTTGCACATGTATTAGTGTGGAAAAACCACTTTTCGCACTTGTGTTAGTGTTGAAAAACGACTTTTCGCACTTGTCGCAGAAAAACCACTTTTCGCACTTGTGTTAGTGTTGAAAAACCACTTATCGCACTTGTGTTGGTGCAGGAAACCACTTTTGCACTTGTATTAGTGTGGAAAAACCACTTTTCGCACTTGTGTTAGTGTTGAAAAATCCACTTTTCGCACTTGTGTTAGTGTTGAAAAACCACTTTTCGCACTTGTGTTAGTGTTGAAAAACCACTTTTCGCACTTGTGTTGGTGCAGGAAACCACTTTTGCACTTGTATTAGTGTGGAAAAAACACTTTTTGCACTTGTGATAGTGTTGAAAAACCACTTTTCGCACTTTTGTTAGTGTTGAAAAACCACTTTTCGCACTTGTGTTGGTGCAGGAAACGACTTTTGCACTTGTATTAGTGTGGAAAAACCACTTTTCGCACTTGTGATAGTATTGAAAAACCAGTTTTCGCACTTGTGTTAGTGTTGAAAAACCACTTTTCGCACTTGTGCTGGTGCAGGAAACCACTTTTGCACTTGTATTAATGTGGAAAAAATACTTTTTGCACTTGTGATAGTGTTGAAAAACCACTTTTCGCACTTGTGTTAGTGTTGAAAAACCACTTTTCGCACTTGTGTTGGTGCAGAAAACCACTTTTGCACATGTATTAGTGTGGAAAAACCACTTTTCGCACTTGTGTTAGTGTTGAAAAACCATTTTTCGCACTTGGGTTAGTGTTTAAAAACCACATTTCGCACTTGTGTTAGTGTTAAAAAACCACTTTTCGCACTTGTGTTGGTGCAGGAAACCACTTTTGCACTTGTATTAGTGTGGAAAAAACACTTTTTGCACTTGTGATAGTGTTGAAAAACCACTTTTCGCACTTGTGTTAGTGTTGAAAAACCACTTTTCGCACTTGTGTTGGTGCAGGAAACCACTTTTGCACTTGTATTAGTGTGGAAAAACCACTTTTCGCACTTGTGTTGGTGCAGGAAACCACTTTTGCACTTGTATTAGTGTGGAAAAAACAATTTTCGCACTTGTGTTAGTGTTGAAAAACCACTTTTCGCACTTGTGTTAGTGTTGAAAAACCACTTTTCGCACTTGTGTTAGTGTTGAAAAACCACTTTTCGCACTTGTATTGGTGCAGGAAACCACTTTTGCACTTGTATTAGTGTGGAAAAACCACTTTTCGCACTTGTGTTAGTGTTGAAAAACCACTTTTCGCACTTGTGTTGGTGCAGGAAACCACTTTTGCACTTGTATTAGTGTGGAAAAACCACTTTTCGCACTTGTGTTAGTGTTGAAAAACCACTTTTCGCACTTGTGTTGGTGCAGGAAACCACTTTTGCACTTGTATTAGTGTGGAAAAAACACTTTTTGCACTTGTGATAGTGTTGAAAAACCACTTTTCGCACTTGTGTTAGTGTTGAAAAACCACTTTTCGCACTTGTGTTGGTGCAGGAAACCACTTTTGCACTTGTATTAGTGTGGAAAAACCACTTTTCGCACTTGTGTTAGTATTGAAAAACCACTTTTCGCACTTGTGTTAGTGTTGAAAAACCACTTTTCGCACTTGTGTTGGTGCAGGAAACCACTTTTGCACTTGTATTAGTGTGGAAAAAACACTTTTTGCACTTGTGATAGTGTTGAAAAACCACTTTTCGCACTTGTGTTAGTGTTGAAAAACCACTTTTCGCACTTGTGTTGGTGCAGGAAACCACTTTTGCACTTGTATTAGTGTGGAAAAACCACTTTTCGCACTTGTGATAGTGTTGAAAAACCAGTTTTCACACTTGTGTTAGTGTTGAAAAACCACTTTTCGCACTTGTGTTGGTGCAGGAAACCACTTTTGCACTTGTATTAGTGTGGAAAAAACACTTTTTACACTTGTGATAGTGTTGAAAAACCACTTTTCGCACTTGTGTTGGTGCAGAAAACCACTTTTGCACATGTATTAGTGTGGAAAAATCACTTTTCGCACTTGTGTTAGTGTTGAAAAACGACTTTTCGCACTTGTCGCAGAAAAACCACTTTTCGCACTTGTGTTAGTGTTGAAAAACCACTTATCGCACTTGTGTTGGTGCAGGAAACCACTTTTGCACTTGTATTAGTGTGGAAAAACCACTTTTCGCACTTGTGTTAGTGTTGAAAAATCCACTTTTCGCACTTGTGTTAGTGTTGAAAAACCACTTTTCGCACTTGTGTTAGTGTTGAAAAACCACTTTTCGCACTTGTGTTGGTGCAGGAAACCACTTTTGCACTTGTATTAGTGTGGAAAAAACACTTTTTGCACTTGTGATAGTGTTGAAAAACCACTTTTCGCACTTTTGTTAGTGTTGAAAAACCACTTTTCGCACTTGTGTTGGTGCAGGAAACGACTTTTGCACTTGTATTAGTGTGGAAAAACCACTTTTCGCACTTGTGATAGTATTGAAAAACCAGTTTTCGCACTTGTGTTAGTGTTGAAAAACCACTTTTCGCACTTGTGCTGGTGCAGGAAACCACTTTTGCACTTGTATTAATGTGGAAAAAATACTTTTTGCACTTGTGATAGTGTTGAAAAACCACTTTTCGCACTTGTGTTAGTGTTGAAAAACCACTTTTCGCACTTGTGTTGGTGCAGAAAACCACTTTTGCACATGTATTAGTGTGGAAAAACCACTTTTCGCACTTGTGTTAGTGTTGAAAAACCATTTTTCGCACTTGGGTTAGTGTTGAAAAACCACATTTCGCACTTGTGTTAGTGTTAAAAAACCACTTTTCGCACTTGTGTTGGTGCAGGAAACCACTTTTGCACTTGTATTAGTGTGGAAAAAACACTTTTTGCACTTGTGATAGTGTTGAAAAACCACTTTTCGCACTTGTGTTAGTGTTGAAAAACCACTTTTCGCACTTGTGTTGGTGCAGGAAACCACTTTTGCACTTGTATTAGTGTGGAAAAACCACTTTTCGCACTTGTGTTGGTGCAGGAAACCACTTTTGCACTTGTATTAGTGTGGAAAAAACAATTTTCGCACTTGTGTTAGTGTTGAAAAACCACTTTTCGCACTTGTGTTAGTGTTGAAAAACCACTTTTCGCACTTGTGTTAGTGTTGAAAAACCACTTTTCGCACTTGTATTGGTGCAGGAAACCACTTTTGCACTTGTATTAGTGTGGAAAAAACACTTTTTGCACTTGTGATAGTGTTGAAAAACCACTTTTCGCACTTGTGTTAGTGTTGAAAAACCACTTTTCGCACTTGTGTTGGTGCAGGAAACCACTTTTGCACTTGTATTAGTGTGGAAAAAACACTTTTTGCACTTGTGATAGTGTTGAAAAACCACTTTTCGCACTTGTGTTAGTGTTGAAAAACCACTTTTCGCACTTGTGTTGGTGCAGGAAACCACTTTTGCACTTGTATTAGTGTGGAAAAACCACTTTTCGCACTTGTGTTAGTGTTGAAAAACCACTTTTCGCACTTGTGTTGGTGCAGGAAACCACTTTTGCACTTGTATTAGTGTGGAAAAAACACTTTTTGCACTTGTGATAGTGTTGAAAAACCACTTTTCGCACTTGTGTTAGTGTTGAAAAACCACATTTCGCACTTGTGTTAGTGTTGAAAAACCACTTTTCGCACTTGTGTTGGTGCAGGAAACCACTTTTGCACTTGTATTAGTGTGGAAAAACCACTTTTCGCACTTGTGTTGGTGCAGGAAACCACTTTTGCACTTGTATTAGTGTGGAAAAAACAATTTTCGCACTTGTGTTAGTGTTGAAAAACCACTTTTCGCACTTGTGTTAGTGTTGAAAAACCACTTTTCGCACTTGTATTGGTGCAGGAAACCACTTTTGCACTTGTATTAGTGTGGAAAAAACACTTTTTTCACTTGTGATAGTGTTGAAAAACCACTTTTCGCACTTGTGTTAGTGTTGAAAAACCACTTTTTGCACTTGTGTTGGTGCAGGAAACCACTTTTGCACTTGTATTAGTGTGGAAAAAACACTTTTTGCACTTGTGATAGTGTTGAAAAACCACTTTTCGCACTTGTGTTAGTGTTGAAAAACCACTTTTCGCACTTGTGTTGGTGCAGGAAACCACTTTTGCACTTGTATTAGTGTGGAAAAACCACTTTTCGCACTTGTGTTAGTGTTGAAAAACCACTTTTCGCACTTGTGTTGGTGCAGGAAACCACTTTTGCACTTGTATTAGTGTGGAAAAAACACTTTTTGCACTTGTGATAGTGTTGAAAAACCACTTTTCGCACTTGTGTTAGTGTTGAAAAACCACTTTTCGCACTTGTGTTGGTGCAGGAAACCACTTTTGCACTTGTATTAGTGTGGAAAAAACCACTTTTCGCACTTGTGTTAGTGTTGAAAAACCACTTTTCGCACTTGTGTTGGTGCAGGAAACCACTTTTGCACTTGTATTAGTGTGGAAAAAACACTTTTTGCACTTGTGATAGTGTTGAAAAACCACTTTTCGCACTTGTGTTGGTGCAGAAAACCACTTTTGCACATGTATTAGTGTGGAAAAACCACTTTTCGCACTTGTGTTAGTGTTGAAAAACCATTTTTCGCACTTGGGTTAGTGTGGAAAAAACACTTTTTGCACTTGTGATAGTGTTGAAAAACCACTTTTCGCACTTGTGTTAGTGTTGAAAAACCACTTTTCGCACTTGTGTTGGTGCAGGAAACCACTTTTGCACTTGTATTAGTGTGGAAAAACAACTTTTCGCACTTGTGTTAGTGTTGAAAAACCACTTTTCGCACTTGTGTTGGTGCAGGAAACCACTTTTGCACTTGTATTAGTGTGGAAAAAACACTTTTTGCACTTGTGATAGTGTTGAAAAACCACTTTTCGCACTTGTGTTAGTGTTGAAAAACCACTTTTCGCACTTGTGTTGATGCAGGAAACCACTTTTGCACTTGTATTAGTGTGGAAAAACCACTTTTCGCACTTGTGTTAGTGTTGAAAAACCACTTTTCGCACTTGTGTTGGTGCAGGAAACCACTTTTGCACTTGTATTAGTGTGGAAAAACCACTTTTCGCACTTGTGTTAGTGTTGAAAAACCACTTTTCGCACTTGTGTTGGTGCAGGAAACCACTTTTGCACTTGTATTAGTGTGGAAAAACCACTTTTCGCACTTGTGTTAGTGTTGAAAAACCACTTTTCGCACTTGTGTTGGTGCAGGAAACCACTTTTGCACTTGTATTAGTGTGGAAAAAACACTTTTTGCACTTGTGATAGTGTTGAAAAACCACTTTTCGCACTTGTGTTAGTGTTGAAAAACCACTTTTCGCACTTGTGTTGGTGCAGGAAACCACTTTTGCACTTGTATTAGTGTGGAAAAACCACTTTTCGCACTTGTGTTAGTATTGAAAAACCACTTTTCGCACTTGTGTTAGTGTTGAAAAACCACTTTTCGCACTTGTGTTGGTGCAGGAAACCACTTTTGCACTTGTATTAGTGTGGAAAAAACACTTTTTGCACTTGTGATAGTGTTGAAAAACCACTTTTCGCACTTGTGTTAGTGTTGAAAAACCACTTTTCGCACTTGTGTTGGTGCAGGAAACCACTTTTGCACTTGTATTAGTGTGGAAAAACCACTTTTCGCACTTGTGATAGTGTTGAAAAACCAGTTTTCGCACTTGTGTTAGTGTTGAAAAACCACTTTTCGCACTTGTGTTGGTGCAGGAAACCACTTTTGCACTTGTATTAGTGTGGAAAAAACACTTTTTGCACTTGTGATAGTGTTGAAAAACCACTTTTCGCACTTGTGTTGGTGCAGAAAACCACTTTTGCACATGTATTAGTGTGGAAAAACCACTTTTCGCACTTGTGTTAGTGTTGAAAAACGACTTTTCGCACTTGTCGCAGAAAAACCACTTTTCGCACTTGTGTTAGTGTTGAAAAACCACTTTTCGCACTTGTGTTGGTGCAGGAAACCACTTTTGCACTTGTATTAGTGTGGAAAAACCACTTTTCGCACTTGTGTTAGTGTTGAAAAATCCACTTTTCGCACTTGTGTTAGTGTTGAAAAACCACTTTTCGCACTTGTGTTAGTGTTGAAAAACCACTTTTCGCACTTGTGTTGGTGCAGGAAACCACTTTTGCACTTGTATTAGTGTGGAAAAAACACTTTTTGCACTTGTGATAGTGTTGAAAAACCACTTTTCGCACTTTTGTTAGTGTTGAAAAACCACTTTTCGCACTTGTGTTGGTGCAGGAAACGACTTTTGCACTTGTATTAGTGTGGAAAAACCACTTTTCGCACTTGTGATAGTATTGAAAAACCAGTTTTCGCACTTGTGTTAGTGTTGAAAAACCACTTTTCGCACTTGTGTTGGTGCAGGAAACCACTTTTGCACTTGTATTAATGTGGAAAAAATACTTTTTGCACTTGTGATAGTGTTGAAAAACCACTTTTCGCACTTGTGTTAGTGTTGAAAAACCACTTTTCGCACTTGTGTTGGTGCAGAAAACCACTTTTGCACATGTATTAGTGTGGAAAAACCACTTTTCGCACTTGTGTTAGTGTTGAAAAACCATTTTTCGCACTTGGGTTAGTGTTGAAAAACCACATTTCGCACTTGTGTTAGTGTTAAAAAAACCACTTTTCGCACTTGTGTTGGTGCAGGAAACCACTTTTGCACTTGTATTAGTGTGGAAAAAACACTTTTTGCACTTGTGATAGTGTTGAAAAACCACTTTTCGCACTTGTGTTAGTGTTGAAAAACCACTTTTCGCACTTGTGTTGGTGCAGGAAACCACTTTTGCACTTGTATTAGTGTGGAAAAACCACTTTTCGCACTTGTGTTGGTGCAGGAAACCACTTTTGCACTTGTATTAGTGTGGAAAAAACAATTTTCGCACTTGTGTTAGTGTTGAAAAACCACTTTTCGCACTTGTGTTAGTGTTGAAAAACCACTTTTCGCACTTGTGTTAGTGTTGAAAAACCACTTTTCGCACTTGTATTGGTGCAGGAAACCACTTTTGCACTTGTATTAGTGTGGAAAAAACACTTTTTGCACTTGTGATAGTGTTGAAAAACCACTTTTCGCACTTGTGTTAGTGTTGAAAAACCACTTTTCGCACTTGTGTTGGTGCAGGAAACCACTTTTGCACTTGTATTAGTGTGGAAAAAACACTTTTTGCACTTGTGATAGTGTTGAAAAACCACTTTTCGCACTTGTGTTAGTGTTGAAAAACCACTTTTCGCACTTGTGTTGGTGCAGGAAACCACTTTTGCACTTGTATTAGTGTGGAAAAACCACTTTTCGCACTTGTGTTAGTGTTGAAAAACCACTTTTCGCACTTGTGTTGGTGCAGGAAACCACTTTTGCACTTGTATTAGTGTGGAAAAAACACTTTTTGCACTTGTGATAGTGTTGAAAAACCACTTTTCGCACTTGTGTTAGTGTTGAAAAACCACTTTTCGCACTTGTGTTGGTGCAGGAAACCACTTTTGCACTTGTATTAGTGTGGAAAAACCACTTTTCGCACTTGTGTTAGTGTTGAAAAACCACTTTTCGCACTTGTGTTGGTGCAGGAAACCACTTTTGCACTTGTATTAGTGTGGAAAAAACACTTTTTGCACTTGTGATAGTGTTGAAAAACCACTTTTCGCACTTGTGTTAGTGTTGAAAAACCACATTTCGCACTTGTGTTAGTGTTGAAAAACCACTTTTCGCACTTGTGTTGGTGCAGGAAACCACTTTTGCACTTGTATTAGTGTGGAAAAACCACTTTTCGCACTTGTGTTGGTGCAGGAAACCACTTTTGCACTTGTATTAGTGTGGAAAAAACAATTTTCGCACTTGTGTTAGTGTTGAAAAACCACTTTTCGCACTTGTGTTAGTGTTGAAAAACCACTTTTCGCACTTGTGTTAGTGTTGAAAAACCACTTTTCGCACTTGTATTGGTGCAGGAAACCACTTTTGCACTTGTATTAGTGTGGAAAAAACACTTTTTGCACTTGTGATAGTGTTGAAAAACCACTTTTCGCACTTGTGTTAGTGTTGAAAAACCACTTTTTGCACTTGTGTTGGTGCAGGAAACCACTTTTGCACTTGTATTAGTGTGGAAAAAACACTTTTTGCACTTGTGATAGTGTTGAAAAACCACTTTTCGCACTTGTGTTAGTGTTGAAAAACCACTTTTCGCACTTGTGTTGGTGCAGGAAACCACTTTTGCACTTGTATTAGTGTGGAAAAACCACTTTTCGCACTTGTGTTAGTGTTGAAAAACCACTTTTCGCACTTGTGTTGGTGCAGGAAACCACTTTTGCACTTGTATTAGTGTGGAAAAAACACTTTTTGCACTTGTGATAGTGTTGAAAAACCACTTTTCGCACTTGTGTTAGTGTTGAAAAACCACTTTTCGCACTTGTGTTGGTGCAGGAAACCACTTTTGCACTTGTATTAGTGTGGAAAAACCACTTTTCGCACTTGTGTTAGTGTTGAAAAACCACTTTTCGCACTTGTGTTGGTGCAGGAAACCACTTTTGCACTTGTATTAGTGTGGAAAAAACACTTTTTGCACTTGTGATAGTGTTGAAAAACCACTTTTCGCACTTGTGTTAGTGTTGAAAAACCACTTTTCGCACTTGTGTTGATGCAGGAAACCACTTTTGCACTTGTATTAGTGTGGAAAAACCACTTTTCGCACTTGTGTTAGTGTTGAAAAACCACTTTTCACACTTGTGTTAGTGTTGAAAAACCACTTTTCGCACTTGTGTTGGTGCAGGAAACCACTTTTGCACTTGTATTAGTGTGGAAAAAACACTTTTTGCACTTGTGATAGTGTTGAAAAACCACTTTTCGCACTTGTGTTAGTGTTGAAAAACCACTTTTCGCACTTGTGTTGGTGCAGGAAACCACTTTTGCACTTGTATTAGTGTGGAAAAACCACTTTTCGCACTTGTGATAGTGTTGAAAAACCAGTTTTCGCACTTGTGTTAGTGTTGAAAAACCACTTTTCGCACTTGTGTTGGTGCAGGAAACCACTTTTGCACTTGTATTAGTGTGGAAAAAACACTTTTCGCACTTGTGATAGTGTTGAAAAACCACTTTTCGCACTTGTGTTAGTGTTGAAAAACCACTTTTCGCACTTGTGTTGGTGCAGAAAACCACTTTTGCACATGTATTAGTGTGGAAAAACCACTTTTCGCACTTGTGTTAGTGTTGAAAAATGACTTTTCGCACTTGTGCTAGTGTTGAAAAACCACATTTCGCACTTGTGTTAGTGTTGAAAAACCACTTTTCGCACTTGTGTTGGTGCAGGAAACCACTTTTGCACTTGTATTAGTGTGGAAAAACCACTTTTCGCACTTGTGTTGGTGCAGGAAACCACTTTTGCATTTGTATTAGTGTGGAAAAAACAATTTTCGCACTTGTGTTAGTGTTGAAAAACCACTTTTCGCACTTGTGTTAGTGTTGAAAAACCACTTTTCGCACTTGTGTTGGTGCAGGAAACCACTTTTGCACTTGTATTAGTGTGGAAAAAACACTTTTTGCACTTGTGGTAGTGTTGAAAAACCACTTTTCGCACTTGTGTTAGTGTTGAAAAACCACTTTTCGCACTTGTGTTGGTGCAGGAAACCACTTTTGCACTTGTATTAGTGTGGAAAAACCACTTTTCGCACTTGTGTTAGTGTTGAAAAACCACTTTTCGCACTTGTGTTGGTGCAGGAAACCACTTTTGCACTTGTATTAGTGTGGAAAAAACACTTTTTGCACTTGTGATAGTGTTGAAAAACCACTTTTCGCACTTGTGTTAGTGTTGAAAAACCACTTTTCGCACTTGTGTTGGTGCAGGAAACCACTTTTGCACTTGTATTAGTGTGGAAAAACCACTTTTCGCACTTGTGTTAGTGTTGAAAAACCACTTTTCGCACTTGTGTTAGTGTTGAAAAACCACTTTTCGCACTTGTGTTGGTGCAGGAAACCACTTTTTCACTTGTATTAGTGTGGAAAAAACACTTTTCGCACTTGTGTTAGTGTTGAAAAACCACTTTTCGCACTTGTGTTAGTGTTGAAAAACCACTTTTCGCACTTGTGTTGGTGCAGGAAACTACTTTTGCACTTGTATTAGTGTGGAAAAAACACTTTTCACACTTGTGTTAGTGTTGAAAAACCACGTTTCGCACTTCTGTTAGTGTTGAAAAACCACTTTTCGCACTTGTGTTGGTACAGGAAAGCACTTTTGCCCTTGTATTAGTGTGGAAAAACCACTTTTCGCACTTGTGTTAGTGTTGAAAAACCACTTTTCGCACTTGTGTTGGTGCAGGAAACCACTTTTGCACTTGTATTAGTGTGGAAAAACCACTTTTCGCACTTGTGTTAGTGTTGAAAAACCACTTTTCGCACTTGTGTTGGTGCAGGAAACCAGTTTTGCACTTGTATTAGTGTGGAAAAACCACTTTTCGCACTTGTGTTAGTGTTGAAAAACCACTTTTCGCACTTGTGTTGGTGCAGGAAACCACTTTTGCACTTGTATTAGTGTGGAAAAAACACTTTTTGCACTTGTGATAGTGTTGAAAAACCACTTTTCGCACTTGTGTTAGTGTTGAAAAACCACTTTTCGCACTTGTGTTGGTGCAGGAAACCACTTTTGCACTTGTATTAGTGTGGAAAAACCACTTTTCGCACTTGTGTTAGTATTGAAAAACCACTTTTCGCACTTGTGTTAGTGTTGAAAAACCACTTTTCGCACTTGTGTTGGTGCAGGAAACCACTTTTGCACTTGTATTAGTGTGGAAAAAACACTTTTTGCACTTGTGATAGTGTTGAAAAACCACTTTTCGCACTTGTGTTAGTGTTGAAAAACCACTTTTCGCACTTGTGTTGGTGCAGGAAACCACTTTTGCACTTGTATTAGTGTGGAAAAACCACTTTTCGCACTTGTGATAGTGTTGAAAAACCAGTTTTCGCACTTGTGTTAGTGTTGAAAAACCACTTTTCGCACTTGTGTTGGTGCAGGAAACCACTTTTGCACTTGTATTAGTGTGGAAAAAACACTTTTTGCACTTGTGATAGTGTTGAAAAACCACTTTTCGCACTTGTGTTGGTGCAGAAAACCACTTTTGCACATGTATTAGTGTGGAAAAACCACTTTTCGCACTTGTGTTAGTGTTGAAAAACGACTTTTCGCACTTGTCGTAGAAAAACCACTTTTCGCACTTGTGTTAGTGTTGAAAAACCACTTTTCGCACTTGTGTTGGTGCAGGAAACCACTTTTGCACTTGTATTAGTGTGGAAAAACCACTTTTCGCACTTGTGTTAGTGTTGAAAAATCCACTTTTCGCACTTGTGTTAGTGTTGAAAAACCACATTTCGCACTTGTGTTAGTGTTGAAAAACCACTTTTCACACTCGTGTTGGTGCAGGAAACCACTTTTGCACTTGTATTAGTGTGGAAAAAACTCTTTTCGCACTTGTGTTAGTGTTGAAAAACCACTTTTCGCACTTGTGTTAGTGTTGAAAAACCACTGTCCGCACTTGTGTTGGTGCAGGAAACCACTTTTGCACTTGTATTAGTGTGGAAAAAACACTTTTTGCACTTGTGATAGTGTTGAAAAACCACTTTTCGCACTTTTGTTAGTGTTGAAAAACCACTTTTCGCACTTGTGTTGGTGCAGGAAACGACTTTTGCACTTGTATTAGTGTGGAAAAACCACTTTTCGCACTTGTGATAGTATTGAAAAACCAGTTTTCGCACTTGTGTTAGTGTTGAAAAACCACTTTTCGCACTTGTGTTGGTGCAGGAAACCACTTTTGCACTTGTATTAGTGTGGAATAAATACTTTTTGCACTTGTGATAGTGTTGAAAAACCACTTTTCGCACTTGTGTTAGTGTTGAAAAACCACTTTTCGCACTTGTGTTGGTGCAGAAAACCACTTTTGCACATGTATTAGTGTGGAAAAACCACTTTTCGCACTTGTGTTAGTGTTGAAAAACTATTTTTCGCACTTGGGTTAGTGTTGAAAAACCACATTTCGCACTTGTGTTAGTGTTGAAAAACCACTTTTCGCACTTGTGTTGGTGCAGGAAACCACTTTTGCACTTGTATTAGTGTGGAAAAAACACTTTTTGCACTTGTGATAGTGTTGAAAAACCACTTTTCGCACTTGTGTTAGTGTTGAAAAACCACTTTTCGCACTTGTGTTGGTGCAGGAAACCACTTTTGCACTTGTATTAGTGTGGAAAAACCACTTTTCGCACTTGTGTTGGTGCAGGAAACCACTTTTGCACTTGTATTAGTGTGGAAAAAACAATTTTCGCACTTGTGTTAGTGTTGAAAAACCACTTTTCGCACTTGTGTTAGTGTTGAAAAACCACTTTTCGCACTTGTGTTAGTGTTGAAAAACCACTTTTCGCACTTGTATTGGTGCAGGAAACCACTTTTGCACTTGTATTAGTGTGGAAAAAACACTTTTTGCACTTGTGATAGTGTTGAAAAACCACTTTTCGCACTTGTGTTAGTGTTGAAAAACCACTTTTCGCACTTGTGTTGGTGCAGGAAACCACTTTTGCACTTGTATTAGTGTGGAAAAAACACTTTTTGCACTTGTGATAGTGTTGAAAAACCACTTTTCGCACTTGTGTTAGTGTTGAAAAACCACTTTTCGCACTTGTGTTGGTGCAGGAAACCACTTTTGCACTTGTATTAGTGTGGAAAAACCACTTTTCGCACTTGTGTTAGTGTTGAAAAACCACTTTTCGCACTTGTGTTGGTGCAGGAAACCACTTTTGCACTTGTATTAGTGTGGAAAAAACACTTTTTGCACTTGTGATAGTGTTGAAAAACCACTTTTCGCACTTGTGTTAGTGTTGAAAAACCACTTTTCGCACTTGTGTTGGTGCAGGAAACCACTTTTGCACTTGTATTAGTGTGGAAAAACCACTTTTCGCACTTGTGTTAGTGTTGAAAAACCACTTTTCGCACTTGTGTTGGTGCAGGAAACCACTTTTGCACTTGTATTAGTGTGGAAAAAACACTTTTTGCACTTGTGATAGTGTTGAAAAACCACTTTTCGCACTTGTGTTAGTGTTGAAAAACCACTTTTCGCACTTGTGTTGATGCAGGAAACCACTTTTGCACTTGTATTAGTGTGGAAAAACCACTTTTCGCACTTGTGTTAGTGTTGAAAAACCACTTTTCACACTTGTGTTAGTGTTGAAAAACCACTTTTCGCACTTGTGTTGGTGCAGGAAACCACTTTTGCACTTGTATTAGTGTGGAAAAAACACTTTTTGCACTTGTGATAGTGTTGAAAAACCACTTTTCGCACTTGTGTTAGTGTTGAAAAACCACTTTTCGCACTTGTGTTGGTGCAGGAAACCACTTTTGCACTTGTATTAGTGTGGAAAAACCACTTTTCGCACTTGTGATAGTGTTGAAAAACCAGTTTTCGCACTTGTGTTAGTGTTGAAAAACCACTTTTCGCACTTGTGTTGGTGCAGGAAACCACTTTTGCACTTGTATTAGTGTGGAAAAAACACTTTTCGCACTTGTGATAGTGTTGAAAAACCACTTTTCGCACTTGTGTTAGTGTTGAAAAACCACTTTTCGCACTTGTGTTGGTGCAGAAAACCACTTTTGCACATGTATTAGTGTGGAAAAACCACTTTTCGCACTTGTGTTAGTGTTGAAAAATGACTTTTCGCACTTGTGCTAGTGTTGAAAAACCACATTTCGCACTTGTGTTAGTGTTGAAAAACCACTTTTCGCACTTGTGTTGGTGCAGGAAACCACTTTTGCACTTGTATTAGTGTGGAAAAACCACTTTTCGCACTTGTGTTGGTGCAGGAAACCACTTTTGCATTTGTATTAGTGTGGAAAAAACAATTTTCGCACTTGTGTTAGTGTTGAAAAACCACTTTTCGCACTTGTGTTAGTGTTGAAAAACCACTTTTCGCACTTGTGTTGGTGCAGGAAACCACTTTTGCACTTGTATTAGTGTGGAAAAAACACTTTTTGCACTTGTGGTAGTGTTGAAAAACCACTTTTCGCACTTGTGTTAGTGTTGAAAAACCACTTTTCGCACTTGTGTTGGTGCAGGAAACCACTTTTGCACTTGTATTAGTGTGGAAAAACCACTTTTCGCACTTGTGTTAGTGTTGAAAAACCACTTTTCGCACTTGTGTTGGTGCAGGAAACCACTTTTGCACTTGTATTAGTGTGGAAAAAACACTTTTTGCACTTGTGATAGTGTTGAAAAACCACTTTTCGCACTTGTGTTAGTGTTGAAAAACCACTTTTCGCACTTGTGTTGGTGCAGGAAACCACTTTTGCACTTGTATTAGTGTGGAAAAACCACTTTTCGCACTTGTGTTAGTGTTGAAAAATCCACTTTTCGCACTTGTGTTAGTGTTGAAAAACCACATTTCGCACTTGTGTTAGTGTTGAAAAACCACTTTTCACACTCGTGTTGGTGCAGGAAACCACTTTTGCACTTGTATTAGTGTGGAAAAAACTCTTTTCGCACTTGTGTTAGTGTTGAAAAACCACTTTTCGCACTTGTGTTAGTGTTGAAAAACCACTGTCCGCACTTGTGTTGGTGCAGGAAACCACTTTTGCACTTGTATTAGTGTGGAAAAAACACTTTTTGCACTTGTGATAGTGTTGAAAAACCACTTTTCGCACTTTTGTTAGTGTTGAAAAACCACTTTTCGCACTTGTGTTGGTGCAGGAAACGACTTTTGCACTTGTATTAGTGTGGAAAAACCACTTTTCGCACTTGTGATAGTATTGAAAAACCAGTTTTCGCACTTGTGTTAGTGTTGAAAAACCACTTTTCGCACTTGTGTTGGTGCAGGAAACCACTTTTGCACTTGTATTAGTGTGGAATAAATACTTTTTGCACTTGTGATAGTGTTGAAAAACCACTTTTCGCACTTGTGTTAGTGTTGAAAAACCACTTTTCGCACTTGTGTTGGTGCAGAAAACCACTTTTGCACATGTATTAGTGTGGAAAAACCACTTTTCGCACTTGTGTTAGTGTTGAAAAACTATTTTTCGCACTTGGGTTAGTGTTGAAAAACCACATTTCGCACTTGTGTTAGTGTTGAAAAACCACTTTTCGCACTTGTGTTGGTGCAGGAAACCACTTTTGCACTTGTATTAGTGTGGAAAAAACACTTTTTGCACTTGTGATAGTGTTGAAAAACCACTTTTCGCACTTGTGTTAGTGTTGAAAAACCACTTTTCGCACTTGTGTTGGTGCAGGAAACCACTTTTGCACTTGTATTAGTGTGGAAAAACCACTTTTCGCACTTGTGTTGGTGCAGGAAACCACTTTTGCACTTGTATTAGTGTGGAAAAAACAATTTTCGCACTTGTGTTAGTGTTGAAAAACCACTTTTCGCACTTGTGTTAGTGTTGAAAAACCACTTTTCGCACTTGTGTTAGTGTTGAAAAACCACTTTTCGCACTTGTATTGGTGCAGGAAACCACTTTTGCACTTGTATTAGTGTGGAAAAAACACTTTTTGCACTTGTGATAGTGTTGAAAAACCACTTTTCGCACTTGTGTTAGTGTTGAAAAACCACTTTTCGCACTTGTGTTGGTGCAGGAAACCACTTTTGCACTTGTATTAGTGTGGAAAAAACACTTTTTGCACTTGTGATAGTGTTGAAAAACCACTTTTCGCACTTGTGTTAGTGTTGAAAAACCACTTTTCGCACTTGTGTTGGTGCAGGAAACCACTTTTGCACTTGTATTAGTGTGGAAAAACCACTTTTCGCACTTGTGTTAGTGTTGAAAAACCACTTTTCGCACTTGTGTTGGTGCAGGAAACCACTTTTGCACTTGTATTAGTGTTGAAAAAACACTTTTTGCACTTGTGATAGTGTTGAAAAACCACTTTTCGCACTTGTGTTAGTGTTGAAAAACCACTTTTCGCACTTGTGTTGGTGCAGGAAACCACTTTTGCACTTGTATTAGTGTGGAAAAACCACTTTTCGCACTTGTGTTAGTGTTGAAAAACCACTTTTCGCACTTGTGTTGGTGCAGGAAACCACTTTTGCACTTGTATTAGTGTGGAAAAAACACTTTTTGCACTTGTGATAGTGTTGAAAAACCACTTTTCGCACTTGTGTTAGTGTTGAAAAACCACTTTTCGCACTTGTGTTGATGCAGGAAACCACTTTTGCACTTGTATTAGTGTGGAAAAACCACTTTTCGCACTTGTGTTAGTGTTGAAAAACCACTTTTCACACTTGTGTTAGTGTTGAAAAACCACTTTTCGCACTTGTGTTGGTGCAGGAAACCACTTTTGCACTTGTATTAGTGTGGAAAAAACACTTTTTGCACTTGTGATAGTGTTGAAAAACCACTTTTCGCACTTGTGTTAGTGTTGAAAAACCACTTTTCGCACTTGTGTTGGTGCAGGAAACCACTTTTGCACTTGTATTAGTGTGGAAAAACCACTTTTCGCACTTGTGATAGTGTTGAAAAACCAGTTTTCGCACTTGTGTTAGTGTTGAAAAACCACTTTTCGCACTTGTGTTGGTGCAGGAAACCACTTTTGCACTTGTATTAGTGTGGAAAAAACACTTTTCGCACTTGTGATAGTGTTGAAAAACCACTTTTCGCACTTGTGTTAGTGTTGAAAAACCACTTTTCGCACTTGTGTTGGTGCAGAAAACCACTTTTGCACATGTATTAGTGTGGAAAAACCACTTTTCGCACTTGTGTTAGTGTTGAAAAATGACTTTTCGCACTTGTGCTAGTGTTGAAAAACCACATTTCGCACTTGTGTTAGTGTTGAAAAACCACTTTTCGCACTTGTGTTGGTGCAGGAAACCACTTTTGCACTTGTATTAGTGTGGAAAAACCACTTTTCGCACTTGTGTTGGTGCAGGAAACCACTTTTGCATTTGTATTAGTGTGGAAAAAACAATTTTCGCACTTGTGTTAGTGTTGAAAAACCACTTTTCGCACTTGTGTTAGTGTTGAAAAACCACTTTTCGCACTTGTGTTGGTGCAGGAAACCACTTTTGCACTTGTATTAGTGTGGAAAAAACACTTTTTGCACTTGTGGTAGTGTTGAAAAACCACTTTTCGCACTTGTGTTAGTGTTGAAAAACCACTTTTCGCACTTGTGTTGGTGCAGGAAACCACTTTTGCACTTGTATTAGTGTGGAAAAACCACTTTTCGCACTTGTGTTAGTGTTGAAAAACCACTTTTCGCACTTGTGTTGGTGCAGGAAACCACTTTTGCACTTGTATTAGTGTGGAAAAAACACTTTTTGCACTTGTGATAGTGTTGAAAAACCACTTTTCGCACTTGTGTTAGTGTTGAAAAACCACTTTTCGCACTTGTGTTGGTGCAGGAAACCACTTTTGCACTTGTATTAGTGTGGAAAAACCACTTTTCGCACTTGTGTTAGTGTTGAAAAACCACTTTTCGCACTTGTGTTAGTGTTGAAAAACCACTTTTCGCACTTGTGTTGGTGCAGGAAACCACTTTTTCACTTGTATTAGTGTGGAAAAAACACTTTTCGCACTTGTGTTAGTGTTGAAAAACCACTTTTCGCACTTGTGTTAGTGTTGAAAAACCACTTTTCGCACTTGTGTTGGTGCAGGAAACTACTTTTGCACTTGTATTAGTGTGGAAAAAACACTTTTCACACTTGTGTTAGTGTTGAAAAACCACGTTTCGCACTTCTGTTAGTGTTGAAAAACCACTTTTCGCACTTGTGTTGGTGCAGGAAAGCACTTTTGCCCTTGTATTAGTGTGGAAAAACCACTTTTCGCACTTGTGTTAGTGTTGAAAAACCACTTTTCGCACTTGTGTTGGTGCAGGAAACCACTTTTGCACTTGTATTAGTGTGGAAAAACCACTTTTCGCACTTGTGTTAGTGTTGAAAAACCACTTTTCGCACTTGTGTTGGTGCAGGAAACCACTTTTGCACTTGTATTAGTGTGGAAAAACCACTTTTCGCACTTGTGTTAGTGTTGAAAAACCACTTTTCGCACTTGTGTTGGTGCAGGAAACCACTTTTGCACTTGTATTAGTGCGGAAAAAACACTTTTTGCACTTGTGATAGTGTTGAAAAACCACTTTTCGCACTTGTGTTAGTGTTGAAAAACCACTTTTCGCACTTGTGTTGGTGCAGGAAACCACTTTTGCACTTGTATTAGTGTGGAAAAACCACTTTTCGCACTTGTGTTAGTATTGAAAAACCACTTTTCGCACTTGTGTTAGTGTTGAAAAACCACTTTTCGCACTTGTGTTGGTGCAGGAAACCACTTTTGCACTTGTATTAGTGTGGAAAAAACACTTTTTGCACTTGTGATAGTGTTGAAAAACCACTTTTCGCACTTGTGTTAGTGTTGAAAAACCACTTTTCGCACTTGTTTTGGTGCAGGAAACCACTTTTGCACTTGTATTAGTGTGGAAAAACCACTTTTCGCACTTGTGATAGTGTTGAAAAACCAGTTTTCGCACTTGTGTTAGTGTTGAAAAACCACTTTTCGCACTTGTGTTGGTGCAGGAAACCACTTTTGCACTTGTATTAGTGTGGAAAAAACACTTTTTGCACTTGTGATAGTGTTGAAAAACCACTTTTCGCACTTGTGTTGGTGCAGAAAACCACTTTTGCACATGTATTAGTGTGGAAAAACCACTTTTCGCACTTGTGTTAGTGTTGAAAAACGACTTTTCGCACTTGTCGTAGAAAAACCACTTTTCGCACTTGTGTTAGTGTTGAAAAACCACTTTTCGCACTTGTGTTGGTGCAGGAAACCACTTTTGCACTTGTATTAGTGTGGAAAAACCACTTTTCGCACTTGTGTTAGTGTTGAAAAATCCACTTTTCGCACTTGTGTTAGTGTTGAAAAACCACATTTCGCACTTGTGTTAGTGTTGAAAAACCACTTTTCACACTCGTGTTGGTGCAGGAAACCACTTTTGCACTTGTATTAGTGTGGAAAAAACTCTTTTCGCACTTGTGTTAGTGTTGAAAAACCACTTTTCGCACTTGTGTTAGTGTTGAAAAACCACTTTTCGCACTTGTGTTGGTGCAGGAAACCACTTTTGCACTTGTATTAGTGTGGAAAAAACACTTTTTGCACTTGTGATAGTGTTGAAAAACCACTTTTCGCACTTTTGTTAGTGTTGAAAAACCACTTTTCGCACTTGTGTTGGTGCAGGAAACGACTTTTGCACTTGTATTAGTGTGGAAAAACCACTTTTCGCACTTGTGATAGTATTGAAAAACCAGTTTTCGCACTTGTGTTAGTGTTGAAAAACCACTTTTCGCACTTGTGTTGGTGCAGGAAACCACTTTTGCACTTGTATTAGTGTGGAAAAAATACTTTTTGCACTTGTGATAGTGTTGAAAAACCACTTTTCGCACTTGTGTTAGTGTTGAAAAACCACTTTTCGCACTTGTGTTGGTGCAGAAAACCACTTTTGCACATGTATTAGTGTGGAAAAACCACTTTTCGCACTTGTGTTAGTGTTGAAAAACCATTTTTCGCACTTGGGTTAGTGTTGAAAAACCACATTTCGCACTTGTGTTAGTGTTGAAAAACCACTTTTCGCACTTGTGTTGGTGCAGGAAACCACTTTTGCACTTGTATTAGTGTGGAAAAAACACTTTTTGCACTTGTGATAGTGTTGAAAAACCACTTTTCGCACTTGTGTTAGTGTTGAAAAACCACTTTTCGCACTTGTGTTGGTGCAGGAAACCACTTTTGCACTTGTATTAGTGTGGAAAAACCACTTTTCGCACTTGTGTTGGTGCAGGAAACCACTTTTGCACTTGTATTAGTGTGGAAAAAACAATTTTCGCACTTGTGTTAGTGTTGAAAAACCACTTTTCGCACTTGTGTTAGTGTTGAAAAACCACTTTTCGCACTTGTGTTAGTGTTGAAAAACCACTTTTCGCACTTGTATTGGTGCAGGAAACCACTTTTGCACTTGTATTAGTGTGGAAAAAACACTTTTTGCACTTGTGATAGTGTTGAAAAACCACTTTTCGCACTTGTGTTAGTGTTGAAAAACCACTTTTCGCACTTGTGTTGGTGCAGGAAACCACTTTTGCACTTGTATTAGTGTGGAAAAAACACTTTTTGCACTTGTGATAGTGTTGAAAAACCACTTTTCGCACTTGTGTTAGTGCTGAAAAACCACTTTTCGCACTTGTGTTGGTGCAGCAAACCACTTTTGCACTTGTATTAGTGTGGAAAAACCACTTTTCGCACTTGTGTTAGTGTTGAAAAACCACTTTTTGCACTTGTGTTGGTGCAGGAAACCACTTTTGCACTTGTATTAGTGTGGAAAAAACACTTTTTGCACTTGTGATAGTGTTGAAAAACCACTTTTCGCACTTGTGTTAGTGTTGAAAAACCACTTTTCGCACTTGTGTTGGTGCAGGAAACCACTTTTGCACTTGTATTAGTGTGGAAAAACCACTTTTCGCACTTGTGTTAGTGTTGAAAAACCACTTTTCGCACTTGTGTTGGTGCAGGAAACCACTTTTGCACTTGTATTAGTGTGGAAAAAACACTTTTTGCACTTGTGATAGTGTTGAAAAACCACTTTTCGCACTTGTGTTAGTGTTGAAAAACCACATTTCGCACTTGTGTTAGTGTTGAAAAACCACTTTTCGCACTTGTGTTGGTGCAGGAAACCACTTTTGCACTTGTATTAGTGTGGAAAAACCACTTTTCGCACTTGTGTTGGTGCAGGAAACCACTTTTGCACTTGTATTAGTGTGGAAAAAACAATTTTCGCACTTGTGTTAGTGTTGAAAAACCACTTTTCGCACTTGTGTTAGTGTTGAAAAACCACTTTTCGCACTTGTGTTGGTGCAGGAAACCACTTTTGCACTTGTATTAGTGTGGAAAAAACACTTTTTGCACTTGTGATAGTGTTGAAAAACCACTTTTCGCACTTGTGTTAGTGTTGAAAAACACTTTTCGCACTTGTGTTGGTGCAGGAAACCACTTTTGCACTTGTATTAGTGTGGAAAAACCACTTTTCGCACTTGTGTTAGTGTTGAAAAACCACTTTTCGCACTTGTGTTGGTGCAGGAAACCACTTTTGCACTTGTATTAGTGTGGAAAAAACACTTTTTGCACTTGTGATAGTGTTGAAAAACCACTTTTCGCACTTGTGTTAGTGTTGAAAAACCACTTTTCGCACTTGTGTTGGTGCAGGAAACCACTTTTGCACTTGTATTAGTGTGGAAAAAACCACTTTTCGCACTTGTGTTAGTGTTGAAAAACCACTTTTCGCACTTGTGTTAGTGTTGAAAAACCACTTTTCGCACTTGTGTTGGTGCAGGAAACCACTTTTGCACTTGTATTAGTGTGGAAAAAACACTTTTTGCACTTGTGATAGTGTTGAAAAACCACTTTTCGCACTTGTATTAGTGTGGAAAAAACACTTTTTGCACTTGTGATAGTGTTGAAAAACCACTTTTCGCACTTGTGTTGGTGCAGAAAACCACTTTTGCACATGTATTAGTGTGGAAAAACCACTTTTCGCACTTGTGTTAGTGTTGAAAAACGACTTTTCGCACTTGTCGCAGAAAAACCACTTTTCGCACTTGTGTTAGTGTTGAAAAACCACTTTTCGCACTTGTGTTGGTGCAGGAAACCACTTTTGCACTTGTATTAGTGTGGAAAAACCACTTTTCGCACTTGTGTTAGTGTTGAAAAATCCACTTTTCGCACTTGTGTTAGTGTTGAAAAACCACATTTCGCACTTGTGTTAGTGTTGAAAAACCACTTTTCACACTCGTGTTGGTGCAGGAAACCACTTTTGCACTTGTATTAGTGTGGAAAAAACTCTTTTCGCACTTGTGTTAGTGTTGAAAAACCACTTTTCGCACTTGTGTTAGTGTTGAAAAACCACTTTTCGCACTTGTGTTGGTGCAGGAAACCACTTTTGCACTTGTATTAGTGTGGAAAAAACACTTTTTGCACTTGTGATAGTGTTGAAAAACCACTTTTCGCACTTTTGTTAGTGTTGAAAAACCACTTTTCGCACTTGTGTTGGTGCAGGAAACGACTTTTGCACTTGTATTAGTGTGGAAAAACCACTTTTCGCACTTGTGATAGTATTGAAAAACCAGTTTTCGCACTTGTGTTAGTGTTGAAAAACCACTTTTCGCACTTGTGTTGGTGCAGGAAACCACTTTTGCACTTGTATTAGTGTGGAAAAAATACTTTTTGCACTTGTGATAGTGTTGAAAAACCACTTTTCGCACTTGTGTTAGTGTTGAAAAACCACTTTTCGCACTTGTGTTGGTGCAGAAAACCACTTTTGCACATGTATTAGTGTGGAAAAACCACTTTTCGCACTTGTGTTAGTGTTGAAAAACTATTTTTCGCACTTGGGTTAGTGTTGAAAAACCACATTTCGCACTTGTGTTAGTGTTGAAAAACCACTTTTCGCACTTGTGTTGGTGCAGGAAACCACTTTTGCACTTGTATTAGTGTGGAAAAAACACTTTTTGCACTTGTGATAGTGTTGAAAAACCACTTTTCGCACTTGTGTTAGTGTTGAAAAACCACTTTTCGCACTTGTGTTGGTGCAGGAAACCACTTTTGCACTTGTATTAGTGTGGAAAAACCACTTTTCGCACTTGTGTTGGTGCAGGAAACCACTTTTGCACTTGTATTAGTGTGGAAAAAACAATTTTCGCACTTGTGTTAGTGTTGAAAAACCACTTTTCGCACTTGTGTTAGTGTTGAAAAACCACTTTTCGCACTTGTGTTAGTGTTGAAAAACCACTTTTCGCACTTGTATTGGTGCAGGAAACCACTTTTGCACTTGTATTAGTGTGGAAAAAACACTTTTTGCACTTGTGATAGTGTTGAAAAACCACTTTTCGCACTTGTGTTAGTGTTGAAAAACCACTTTTCGCACTTGTGTTGGTGCAGGAAACCACTTTTCGCACTTGTGTTAGTGTTGAAAAACCACTTTTCGCACTTGTGTTAGTGTTGAAAAACCACTTTTCGCACTTGTATTAGTGTGGAAAAAACACTTTTTGCACTTGTGATAGTGTTGAAAAACCACTTTTTGCACTTGTGTTAGTGTTGAAAAACCACTTTTCGCACTTGTGTTAGTGTTGAAAAACCACTTTTCGCACTTGTGTTGGTGCAGGAAACCACTTTTGCACTTGTATTAGTGTGGAAAAACCACTTTTCGCACTTGTGATAGTGTTGAAAAACCAGTTTTCGCACTTGTGTTAGTGTTGAAAAACCACTTTTCGCACTTGTGTTGGTGCAGGAAACCACTTTTGCACTTGTATTAGTGTGGAAAAAACACTTTTTGCACTTGTGATAGTGTTGAAAAACCACTTTTCGCACTTGTGTTGGTGCAGAAAACCACTTTTGCACATGTATTAGTGTGGAAAAACCACTTTTCGCACTTGTGTTAGTGTTGAAAAACGACTTTTCGCACTTGTCGCAGAAAAACCACTTTTCGCACTTGTGTTAGTGTTGAAAAACCACTTTTCGCACTTGTGTTGGTGCAGGAAACCACTTTTGCACTTGTATTAGTGTGGAAAAACCACTTTTCGCACTTGTGTTAGTGTTGAAAAATCCACTTTTCGCACTTGTGTTAGTGTTGAAAAACCACATTTCGCACTTGTGTTAGTGTTGAAAAACCACTTTTCACACTCGTGTTGGTGCAGGAAACCACTTTTGCACTTGTATTAGTGTGGAAAAAACTCTTTTCGCACTTGTGTTAGTGTTGAAAAACCACTTTTCGCACTTGTGTTAGTGTTGAAAAACCACTTTTCGCACTTGTGTTGGTGCAGGAAACCACTTTTGCACTTGTATTAGTGTGGAAAAAACACTTTTTGCACTTGTGATAGTGTTGAAAAACCACTTTTCGCACTTTTGTTAGTGTTGAAAAACCACTTTTCGCACTTGTGTTGGTGCAGGAAACGACTTTTGCACTTGTATTAGTGTGGAAAAACCACTTTTCGCACTTGTGATAGTATTGAAAAACCAGTTTTCGCACTTGTGTTAGTGTTGAAAAACCACTTTTCGCACTTGTGTTGGTGCAGGAAACCACTTTTGCACTTGTATTAGTGTGGAAAAAATACTTTTTGCACTTGTGATAGTGTTGAAAAACCACTTTTCGCACTTGTGTTAGTGTTGAAAAACCACTTTTCGCACTTGTGTTGGTGCAGAAAACCACTTTTGCACATGTATTAGTGTGGAAAAACCACTTTTCGCACTTGTGTTAGTGTTGAAAAACTATTTTTCGCACTTGGGTTAGTGTTGAAAAACCACATTTCGCACTTGTGTTAGTGTTGAAAAACCACTTTTCGCACCTGTGTTGGTGCAGGAAACCACTTTTGCACTTGTATTAGTGTGGAAAAAACACTTTTTGCACTTGTGATAGTGTTGAAAAACCACTTTTCGCACTTGTGTTAGTGTTGAAAAACCACTTTTCGCACTTGTGTTGGTGCAGGAAACCACTTTTGCACTTGTATTAGTGTGGAAAAACCACTTTTCGCACTTGTGTTGGTGCAGGAAACCACTTTTGCACTTGTATTAGTGTGGAAAAAACAATTTTCGCACTTGTGTTAGTGTTGAAAAACCACTTTTCGCACTTGTGTTAGTGTTGAAAAACCACTTTTCGCACTTGTGTTAGTGTTGAAAAACCACTTTTCGCACTTGTATTGGTGCAGGAAACCACTTTTGCACTTGTATTAGTGTGGAAAAAACACTTTTTGCACTTGTGATAGTGTTGAAAAACCACTTTTCGCACTTGTGTTAGTGTTGAAAAACCACTTTTCGCACTTGTGTTAGTGTTGAAAAACCACTTTTCGCACTTGTATTAGTGTGGAAAAAACACTTTTTGCACTTGTGATAGTGTTGAAAAACCACTTTTTGCACTTGTGTTAGTGTTGAAAAACCACTTTTCGCACTTGTGTTAGTGTTGAAAAACCACTTTTCGCACTTGTGTTGGTGCAGGAAACCACTTTTGCACTTGTATTAGTGTGGAAAAACCACTTTTCGCACTTGTGATAGTGTTGAAAAACCAGTTTTCGCACTTGTGTTAGTGTTGAAAAACCACTTTTCGCACTTGTGTTGGTGCAGGAAACCACTTTTGCACTTGTATTAGTGTGGAAAAAACACTTTTTGCACTTGTGATAGTGTTGAAAAACCACTTTTCGCACTTGTGTTGGTGCAGAAAACCACTTTTGCACATGTATTAGTGTGGAAAAACCACTTTTCGCACTTGTGTTAGTGTTGAAAAACGACTTTTCGCACTTGTCGCAGAAAAACCACTTTTCGCACTTGTGTTAGTGTTGAAAAACCACTTTTCGCACTTGTGTTGGTGCAGGAAACCACTTTTGCACTTGTATTAGTGTGGAAAAACCACTTTTCGCACTTGTGTTAGTGTTGAAAAATCCACTTTTCGCACTTGTGTTAGTGTTGAAAAACCACATTTCGCACTTGTGTTAGTGTTGAAAAACCACTTTTCACACTCGTGTTGGTGCAGGAAACCACTTTTGCACTTGTATTAGTGTGGAAAAAACTCTTTTCGCACTTGTGTTAGTGTTGAAAAACCACTTTTCGCACTTGTGTTAGTGTTGAAAAACCACTTTTCGCACTTGTGTTGGTGCAGGAAACCACTTTTGCACTTGTATTAGTGTGGAAAAAACACTTTTTGCACTTGTGATAGTGTTGAAAAACCACTTTTCGCACTTTTGTTAGTGTTGAAAAACCACTTTTCGCACTTGTGTTGGTGCAGGAAACGACTTTTGCACTTGTATTAGTGTGGAAAAACCACTTTTCGCACTTGTGATAGTATTGAAAAACCAGTTTTCGCACTTGTGTTAGTGTTGAAAAACCACTTTTCGCACTTGTGTTGGTGCAGGAAACCACTTTTGCACTTGTATTAGTGTGGAAAAAATACTTTTTGCACTTGTGATAGTGTTGAAAAACCACTTTTCGCACTTGTGTTAGTGTTGAAAAACCACTTTTCGCACTTGTGTTGGTGCAGAAAACCACTTTTGCACATGTATTAGTGTGGAAAAACCACTTTTCGCACTTGTGTTAGTGTTGAAAAACTATTTTTCGCACTTGGGTTAGTGTTGAAAAACCACATTTCGCACTTGTGTTAGTGTTGAAAAACCACTTTTCGCACTTGTGTTGGTGCAGGAAACCACTTTTGCACTTGTATTAGTGTGGAAAAAACACTTTTTGCACTTGTGATAGTGTTGAAAAACCACTTTTCGCACTTGTGTTAGTGTTGAAAAACCACTTTTCGCACTTGTGTTGGTGCAGGAAACCACTTTTGCACTTGTATTAGTGTGGAAAAACCACTTTTCGCACTTGTGTTGGTGCAGGAAACCACTTTTGCACTTGTATTAGTGTGGAAAAAACAATTTTCGCACTTGTGTTAGTGTTGAAAAACCACTTTTCGCACTTGTGTTAGTGTTGAAAAACCACTTTTCGCACTTGTGTTAGTGTTGAAAAACCACTTTTCGCACTTGTATTGGTGCAGGAAACCACTTTTGCACTTGTATTAGTGTGGAAAAAACACTTTTTGCACTTGTGATAGTGTTGAAAAACCACTTTTCGCACTTGTGTTAGTGTTGAAAAACCACTTTTCGCACTTGTGTTGGTGCAGGAAACCACTTTTGCACTTGTATTAGTGTGGAAAAAACACTTTTTGCACTTGTGATAGTGTTGAAAAACCACTTTTCGCACTTGTGTTAGTGTTGAAAAACCACTTTTCGCACTTGTGTTGGTGCAGGAAACCACTTTTGCACTTGTATTAGTGTGGAAAAACCACTTTTCGCACTTGTGTTAGTGTTGAAAAACCACTTTTCGCACTTGTGTTGGTGCAGGAAACCACTTTTGCACTTGTATTAGTGTGGAAAAAACACTTTTTGCACTTGTGATAGTGTTGAAAAACCACTTTTCGCACTTGTGTTAGTGTTGAAAAACCACTTTTCGCACTTGTGTTGGTGCAGGAAACCACTTTTGCACTTGTATTAGTGTGGAAAAACCACTTTTCGCACTTGTGTTGGTGTTGAAAAACCACTTTTCGCACTTGTGTTGGTGCAGGAAACCACTTTTGCACTTGTATTAGTGTGGAAAAAACACTTTTTGCACTTGTGATAGTGTTGAAAAACCACTTTTCGCACTTGTGTTAGTGTTGAAAAACCACTTTTCGCACTTGTGTTGATGCAGGAAACCACTTTTGCACTTGTATTAGTGTGGAAAAACCACTTTTCGCACTTGTGTTAGTGTTGAAAAACCACTTTTCGCACTTGTGTTGGTGCAGGAAACCACTTTTGCACTTGTATTAGTGTGGAAAAACCACTTTTCGCACTTGTGTTAGTGTTGAAAAACCACTTTTCGCACTTGTGTTGGTGCAGGAAACCACTTTTGCACTTGTATTAGTGTGGAAAAACCACTTTTCGCACTTGTGTTAGTGTTGAAAAACCACTTTTCGCACTTGTGTTGGTGCAGGAAACCACTTTTGCACTTGTATTAGTGTGGAAAAAACACTTTTTGCACTTGTGATAGTGTTGAAAAACCACTTTTCGCACTTGTGTTAGTGTTGAAAAACCACTTTTCGCACTTGTGTTGGTGCAGGAAACCACTTTTGCACTTGTATTAGTGTGGAAAAACCACTTTTCGCACTTGTGTTAGTATTGAAAAACCACTTTTCGCACTTGTGTTAGTGTTGAAAAACCACTTTTCGCACTTGTGTTGGTGCAGGAAACCACTTTTGCACTTGTATTAGTGTGGAAAAAACACTTTTTGCACTTGTGATAGTGTTGAAAAACCACTTTTCGCACTTGTGTTAGTGTTGAAAAACCACTTTTCGCACTTGTGTTGGTGCAGGAAACCACTTTTGCACTTGTATTAGTGTGGAAAAACCACTTTTCGCACTTGTGATAGTGTTGAAAAACCAGTTTTCGCACTTGTGTTAGTGTTGAAAAACCACTTTTCGCACTTGTGTTGGTGCAGGAAACCACTTTTGCACTTGTATTAGTGTGGAAAAAACACTTTTTGCACTTGTGATAGTGTTGAAAAACCACTTTTCGCACTTGTGTTGGTGCAGAAAACCACTTTTGCACATGTATTAGTGTGGAAAAACCACTTTTCGCACTTGTGTTAGTGTTGAAAAACGACTTTTCGCACTTGTCGCAGAAAAACCACTTTTCGCACTTGTGTTAGTGTTGAAAAACCACTTTTCGCACTTGTGTTGGTGCAGGAAACCACTTTTGCACTTGTATTAGTGTGGAAAAACCACTTTTCGCACTTGTGTTAGTGTTGAAAAATCCACTTTTCGCACTTGTGTTAGTGTTGAAAAACCACATTTCGCACTTGTGTTAGTGTTGAAAAACCACTTTTCACACTCGTGTTGGTGCAGGAAACCACTTTTGCACTTGTATTAGTGTGGAAAAAACTCTTTTCGCACTTGTGATAGTGTTGAAAAACCACTTTTCGCACTTTTGTTAGTGTTGAAAAACCACTTTTCGCACTTGTGTTGGTGCAGGAAACGACTTTTGCACTTGTATTAGTGTGGAAAAACCACTTTTCGCACTTGTGATAGTATTGAAAAACCAGTTTTCGCACTTGTGTTAGTGTTGAAAAACCACTTTTCGCACTTGTGTTGGTGCAGGAAACCACTTTTGCACTTGTATTAGTGTGGAAAAAATACTTTTTGCACTTGTGATAGTGTTGAAAAACCACTTTTCGCACTTGTGTTAGTGTTGAAAAACCACTTTTCGCACTTGTGTTGGTGCAGAAAACCACTTTTGCACATGTATTAGTGTGGAAAAACCACTTTTCGCACTTGTGTTAGTGTTGAAAAACCATTTTTCGCACTTGGGTTAGTGTTGAAAAACCACATTTCGCACTTGTGTTAGTGTTAAAAAACCACTTTTCGCACTTGTGTTGGTGCAGGAAACCACTTTTGCACTTGTATTAGTGTGGAAAAAACACTTTTTGCACTTGTGATAGTGTTGAAAAACCACTTTTCGCACTTGTGTTAGTGTTGAAAAACCACTTTTCGCACTTGTGTTGGTGCAGGAAACCACTTTTGCACTTGTATTAGTGTGGAAAAACCACTTTTCGCACTTGTGTTGGTGCAGGAAACCACTTTTGCACTTGTATTAGTGTGGAAAAAACAATTTTCGCACTTGTGTTAGTGTTGAAAAACCACTTTTCGCACTTGTATTGGTGCAGGAAACCACTTTTGCACTTGTATTAGTGTGGAAAAACACTTTTTGCACTTGTGATAGTGTTGAAAAACCACTTTTCGCACTTGTGTTAGTGTTGAAAAACCACTTTTCGCACTTGTGTTGGTGCAGGAAACCACTTTTGCACTTGTATTAGTGTGGAAAAAACACTTTTTGCACTTGTGATAGTGTTGAAAAACCACTTTTCGCACTTGTGTTAGTGTTGAAAAACCACTTTTCGCACTTGTGTTGGTGCAGGAAACCACTTTTGCACTTGTATTAGTGTGGAAAAACCACTTTTCGCACTTGTGTTAGTGTTGAAAAACCACTTTTCGCACTTGTGTTGGTGCAGGAAACCACTTTTGCACTTGTATTAGTGTGGAAAAAACACTTTTTGCACTTGTGATAGTGTTGAAAAACCACTTTTCGCACTTGTGTTAGTGTTGAAAAACCACTTTTCGCACTTGTGTTGGTGCAGGAAACCACTTTTGCACTTGTATTAGTGTGGAAAAACCACTTTTCGCACTTGTGTTAGTGTTGAAAAACCACTTTTCGCACTTGTGTTGGTGCAGGAAACCACTTTTGCACTTGTATTAGTGTGGAAAAAACACTTTTTGCACTTGTGATAGTGTTGAAAAACCACTTTTCGCACTTGTGTTAGTGTTGAAAAACCACATTTCGCACTTGTGTTAGTGTTGAAAAACCACTTTTCACACTTGTGTTGGTGCAGGAAACCACTTTTGCACTTGTATTAGTGTGGAAAAACCACTTTTCGCACTTGTGTTGGTGCAGGAAACCACTTTTGCACTTGTATTAGTGTGGAAAAAACAATTTTCGCACTTGTGTTAGTGTTGAAAAACCACTTTTCGCACTTGTGTTAGTGTTGAAAAACCACTTTTCGCACTTGTGTTGGTGCAGGAAACCACTTTTGCACTTGTATTAGTGTGGAAAAAACACTTTTTGCACTTGTGATAGTGTTGAAAAACCACTTTTCGCACTTGTGTTAGTGTTGAAAAACCACTTTTCGCACTTGTGTTGGTGCAGGAAACCACTTTTGCACTTGTATTAGTGTGGAAAAACCACTTTTCGCACTTGTGTTAGTGTTGAAAAACCACTTTTCGCACTTGTGTTGGTGCAGGAAACCACTTTTGCACTTGTATTAGTGTGGAAAAAACACTTTTTGCACTTGTGATAGTGTTGAAAAACCACTTTTCGCACTTGTGTTAGTGTTGAAAAACCACTTTTCGCACTTGTGTTGGTGCAGGAAACCACTTTTGCACTTGTATTAGTGTGGAAAAACCACTTTTCGCACTTGTGTTAGTGTTGAAAAACCACTTTTCGCACTTGTGTTAGTGTTGAAAAACCACTTTTCGCACAAGTGTTGGTGCAGGAAACCACTTTTGCACTTGTATTAGTGTGGAAAAAACACTTTTTGCACTTGTGATAGTGTTGAAAAACCACTTTTCGCACTTGTGTTAGTGTTGAAAAACCACTTTTCGCACTTGTGTTGGTGCAGGAAACCACTTTTGCACTTGTATTAGTGTGGAAAAACCACTTTTCGCACTTGTGATAGTGTTGAAAAACCAGTTTTCGCACTTGTGTTAGTGTTGAAAAACCACTTTTCGCACTTGTGTTGGTGCAGGAAACCACTTTTGCACTTGTATTAGTGTGGAAAAAACACTTTTTGCACTTGTGATAGTGTTGAAAAACCACTTTTCGCACTTGTGTTGGTGCAGAAAACCACTTTTGCACATGTATTAGTGTGGAAAAACCACTTTTCGCACTTGTGTTAGTGTTGAAAAACGACTTTTCGCACTTGTCGCAGAAAAACCACTTTTCGCACTTGTGTTAGTGTTGAAAAACCACTTTTCGCACTTGTGTTGGTGCAGGATACCACTTTTGCACTTGTATTAGTGTGGAAAAACCACTTTTCGCACTTGTGTTAGTGTTGAAAAATCCACTTTTCGCACTTGTGTTAGTGTTGAAAAACCACATTTCGCACTTGTGTTAGTGTTGAAAAACCACTTTTCACACTCGTGTTGGTGCAGGAAACCACTTTTGCACTTGTATTAGTGTGGAAAAAACTCTTTTCGCACTTGTGTTAGTGTTGAAAAACCACTTTTCGCACTTGTGTTAGTGTTGAAAAACCACTTTTCGCACTTGTGTTGGTGCAGGAAACCACTTTTGCACTTGTATTAGTGTGGAAAAAACACTTTTTGCACTTGTGATAGTGTTGAAAAACCACTTTTCGCACTTTTGTTAGTGTTGAAAAACCACTTTTCGCACTTGTGTTGGTGCAGGAAACGACTTTTGCACTTGCATTAGTGTGGAAAAACCACTTTTCGCACTTGTGATAGTATTGAAAAACCAGTTTTCGCACTTGTGTTAGTGTTGAAAAACCACTTTTCGCACTTGTGTTGGTGCAGGAAACCACTTTTGCACTTGTATTAGTGTGGAAAAAATACTTTTTGCACTTGTGATAGTGTTGAAAAACCACTTTTCGCACTTGTGTTAGTGTTGAAAAACCACTTTTCGCACTTGTGTTGGTGCAGAAAACCACTTTTGCACATGTATTAGTGTGGAAAAACCACTTTTCGCACTTGTGTTAGTGTTGAAAAACTATTTTTCGCACTTGGGTTAGTGTTGAAAAACCACATTTCGCACTTGTGTTAGTGTTGAAAAACCACTTTTCGCACTTGTGTTGGTGCAGGAAACCACTTTTGCACTTGTATTAGTGTGGAAAAAACACTTTTTGCACTTGTGATAGTGTTGAAAAACCACTTTTCGCACTTGTGTTAGTGTTGAAAAACCACTTTTCGCACTTGTGTTGGTGCAGGAAACCACTTTTGCACTTGTATTAGTGTGGAAAAACCACTTTTCGCACTTGTGTTGGTGCAGGAAACCACTTTTGCACTTGTATTAGTGTGGAAAAAACAATTTTCGCACTTGTGTTAGTGTTGAAAAACCACTTTTCGCACTTGTGTTAGTGTTGAAAAACCACTTTTCGCACTTGTGTTAGTGTTGAAAAACCACTTTTCGCACTTGTATTGGTGCAGGAAACCACTTTTGCACTTGTATTAGTGTGGAAAAAACACTTTTTGCACTTGTGATAGTGTTGAAAAACCACTTTTCGCACTTGTGTTAGTGTTGAAAAACCACTTTTCGCACTTGTGTTGGTGCAGGAAACCACTTTTGCACTTGTATTAGTGTGGAAAAAACACTTTTTGCACTTGTGATAGTGTTGAAAAACCACTTTTCGCACTTGTGTTAGTGTTGAAAAACCACTTTTCGCACTTGTGTTGGTGCAGGAAACCACTTTTGCACTTGTATTAGTGTGGAAAAACCACTTTTCGCACTTGTGTTAGTGTTGAAAAACCACTTTTCGCACTTGTGTTGGTGCAGTAAACCACTTTTGCACTTGTATTAGTGTGGAAAAAACACTTTTTGCACTTGTGATAGTGTTGAAAAACCACTTTTCGCACTTGTGTTAGTGTTGAAAAACCACTTTTCGCACTTGTGTTGGTGCAGGAAACCACTTTTGCACTTGTATTAGTGTGGAAAAACCACTTTTCGCACTTGTGTTAGTGTTGAAAAACCACTTTTCGCACTTGTGTTGGTGCAGGAAACCACTTTTGCACTTGTATTAGTGTGGAAAAAACACTTTTTGCACTTGTGATAGTGTTGAAAAACCACTTTTCGCACTTTTGTTAGTGTTGAAAAACCACTTTTCGCACTTGTGTTGGTGCAGGAAACGACTTTTGCACTTGCATTAGTGTGGAAAAACCACTTTTCGCACTTGTGATAGTATTGAAAAACCAGTTTTCGCACTTGTGTTAGTGTTGAAAAACCACTTTTCGCACTTGTGTTGGTGCAGGAAACCACTTTTGCACTTGTATTAGTGTGGAAAAAATACTTTTTGCACTTGTGATAGTGTTGAAAAACCACTTTTCGCACTTGTGTTAGTGTTGAAAAACCACTTTTCGCACTTGTGTTGGTGCAGAAAACCACTTTTGCACATGTATTAGTGTGGAAAAACCACTTTTCGCACTTGTGTTAGTGTTGAAAAACTATTTTTCGCACTTGGGTTAGTGTTGAAAAACCACATTTCGCACTTGTGTTAGTGTTGAAAAACCACTTTTCGCACTTGTGTTGGTGCAGGAAACCACTTTTGCACTTGTATTAGTGTGGAAAAAACACTTTTTGCACTTGTGATAGTGTTGAAAAACCACTTTTCGCACTTGTGTTAGTGTTGAAAAACCACTTTTCGCACTTGTGTTGGTGCAGGAAACCACTTTTGCACTTGTATTAGTGTGGAAAAACCACTTTTCGCACTTGTGTTGGTGCAGGAAACCACTTTTGCACTTGTATTAGTGTGGAAAAAACAATTTTCGCACTTGTGTTAGTGTTGAAAAACCACTTTTCGCACTTGTGTTAGTGTTGAAAAACCACTTTTC
The DNA here is from genome assembly GCF_964187855.1 of Myxine glutinosa. Taxonomy (NCBI): domain Eukaryota; kingdom Metazoa; phylum Chordata; class Myxini; order Myxiniformes; family Myxinidae; genus Myxine; species Myxine glutinosa. The sequence goes on from NW_027616694.1 coordinate 167,661, forward strand.
GCACTTGTGTTAGTGTTGAAAAACCACTTTTCGCACTTGTATTGGTGCAGGAAACCACTTTTGCACTTGTATTAGTGTGGAAAAAACACTTTTTGCACTTGTGATAGTGTTGAAAAACCACTTTTCGCACTTGTGTTAGTGTTGAAAAACCACTTTTCGCACTTGTGTTGGTGCAGGAAACCACTTTTGCACTTGTATTAGTGTGGAAAAAACACTTTTTGCACTTGTGATAGTGTTGAAAAACCACTTTTCGCACTTGTGTTAGTGTTGAAAAACCACTTTTCGCACTTGTGTTGGTGCAGGAAACCACTTTTGCACTTGTATTAGTGTGGAAAAACCACTTTTCGCACTTGTGTTAGTGTTGAAAAACCACTTTTCGCACTTGTGTTGGTGCAGGAAACCACTTTTGCACTTGTATTAGTGTGGAAAAAACACTTTTTGCACTTGTGATAGTGTTGAAAAACCACTTTTCGCACTTGTGTTAGTGTTGAAAAACCACTTTTCGCACTTGTGTTGGTGCAGGAAACCACTTTTGCACTTGTATTAGTGTGGAAAAACCACTTTTCGCACTTGTGTTAGTGTTGAAAAACCACTTTTCGCACTTGTGTTGGTGCAGGAAACCACTTTTGCACTTGTATTAGTGTGGAAAAAACACTTTTTGCACTTGTGATAGTGTTGAAAAACCACTTTTCGCACTTGTGTTAGTGTTGAAAAACCACTTTTCGCACTTGTGTTGATGCAGGAAACCACTTTTGCACTTGTATTAGTGTGGAAAAACCACTTTTCGCACTTGTGTTAGTGTTGAAAAACCACTTTTCACACTTGTGTTAGTGTTGAAAAACCACTTTTCGCACTTGTGTTGGTGCAGGAAACCACTTTTGCACTTGTATTAGTGTGGAAAAAACACTTTTTGCACTTGTGATAGTGTTGAAAAACCACTTTTCGCACTTGTGTTAGTGTTGAAAAACCACTTTTCGCACTTGTGTTGGTGCAGGAAACCACTTTTGCACTTGTATTAGTGTGGAAAAACCACTTTTCGCACTTGTGATAGTGTTGAAAAACCAGTTTTCGCACTTGTGTTAGTGTTGAAAAACCACTTTTTGCACTTGTGTTGGTGCAGGAAACCACTTTTGCACTTGTATTAGTGTGGAAAAAACACTTTTCGCACTTGTGATAGTGTTGAAAAACCACTTTTCGCACTTGTGTTAGTGTTGAAAAACCACTTTTCGCACTTGTGTTGGTGCAGAAAACCACTTTTGCACATGTATTAGTGTGGAAAAACCACTTTTCGCACTTGTGTTAGTGTTGAAAAATGACTTTTCGCACTTGTGCTAGTGTTGAAAAACCACATTTCGCACTTATGTTAGTGTTGAAAAACCACTTTTCGCACTTGTGTTGGTGCAGGAAACCACTTTTGCACTTGTATTAGTGTGGAAAAACCACTTTTCGCACTTGTGTTGGTGCAGGAAACCACTTTTGCATTTGTATTAGTGTGGAAAAAACAATTTTCGCACTTGTGTTAGTGTTGAAAAACCACTTTTCGCACTTGTGTTAGTGTTGAAAAACCACTTTTCGCACTTGTGTTGGTGCAGGAAACCACTTTTGCACTTGTATTAGTGTGGAAAAAACACTTTTTGCACTTGTGGTAGTGTTGAAAAACCACTTTTCGCACTTGTGTTAGTGTTGAAAAACCACTTTTCGCACTTGTGTTGGTGCAGGAAACCACTTTTGCACTTGTATTAGTGTGGAAAAACCACTTTTCGCACTTGTGTTAGTGTTGAAAAACCACTTTTCGCACTTGTGTTGGTGCAGGAAACCACTTTTGCACTTGTATTAGTGTGGAAAAAACACTTTTTGCACTTGTGATAGTGTTGAAAAACCACTTTTCGCACTTGTGTTAGTGTTGAAAAACCACTTTTCGCACTTGTGTTGGTGCAGGAAACCACTTTTGCACTTGTATTAGTGTGGAAAAACCACTTTTCACACTTGTGTTAGTGTTGAAAAACCACTTTTCGCACTTGTGTTAGTGTTGAAAAACCACTTTTCGCACTTGTGTTGGTGCAGGAAACCACTTTTTCACTTGTATTAGTGTGGAAAAAACACTTTTCGCACTTGTGTTAGTGTTGAAAAACCACTTTTCGCACTTGTGTTAGTGTTGAAAAACCACTTTTCGCACTTGTGTTGGTGCAGGAAACTACTTTTGCACTTGTATTAGTGTGGAAAAAACACTTTTCACACTTGTGTTAGTGTTGAAAAACCACGTTTCGCACTTCTGTTAGTGTTGAAAAACCACTTTTCGCACTTGTGTTGGTGCAGGAAAGCACTTTTGCCCTTGTATTAGTGTGGAAAAACCACTTTTCGCACTTGTGTTAGTGTTGAAAAACCACTTTTCGCACTTGTGTTGGTGCAGGAAACCACTTTTGCACTTGTATTAGTGTGGAAAAACCACTTTTCGCACTTGTATTAGTGTTGAAAAACCACTTTTCGCACTTGTGTTGGTGCAGGAAACCACTTTTGCACTTGTATTAGTGTGGAAAAAACACTTTTTGCACTTGTGATAGTGTTGAAAACCCACTTTTCGCACTTGTGTTAGTGTTGAAAAACCACTTTTCGCACTTGTGTTGGTGCAGGAAACCACTTTTGCACTTGTATTAGTGTGGAAAAACCACTTTTCGCACTTGTGTTAGTGTTGAAAAACCACTTTTCGCACTTGTGTTGGTGCAGGAAACCACTTTTGCACTTGTATTAGTGTGGAAAAAACACTTTTTGCACTTGTGATAGTGTTGAAAAACCACTTTTCGCACTTGTATTAGTGTGGAAAAAACACTTTTTGCACTTGTGATAGTGCAGGAAACCACTTTTCGCACTTGTGCTAGTGTTGAAAAACCACTTTTCGCACTTGTGTTGGTGCAGGAAACCACTTTTGCACTTGTATTAGTGTGGAAAAACCACTTTTTGCACTTGTGTTAGAGTTGAAAAACCACTTTTCGCACTTGTGTTAGTGTTGAAAAACCACTTTTCGCACTTGTGTTGGTGCAGGAAACCACTTTTGCACTTGTATTAGTGTGGAAAAACCACTTTTCGCACTTGTGTTAGAGTTGAAAAACCACTTTTCGCATTTGTGTTAGTGTTGAAAAACCACATTTCGCACTTGTGTTAGTGTTGAAAAACCACTTTTCGCACTCGTGTTGGTGCAGGAAACCAATTTTGCACTTGTATTAGTGTGGAAAAAACACTTTTCGCACTTGTGTTAGTGTTGAAAAACCACTTTTCGCACTTGTATTGGTGCAGGAAACCACTTTTGCACTTGTATTAGTGTGGAAAAAACACTTTTTGCACTTGTGATAGTGTTGAAAAACCACTTTTCGCACTTGTGTTAGTGTTGAAAAACCACTTTTCGCACTTGTGTTGGTGCAGGAAACCACTTTTGCACTTGTATTAGTGTGGAAAAAACACTTTTTGCACTTGTGATAGTGTTGAAAAACCACTTTTCGCACTTGGGTTAGTGTTGAAAAACCACTTTTCGCACTTGTGTTGGTGCAGGAAACCACTTTTGCACTTGTATTAGTGTGGAAAAACACTTTTCGCACTTGTGTTAGTGTTGAAAAACCACTTTTCGCACTTGTGTTAGTGTTGAAAAACCACTTTTCGCACTTGTGTTGGTGCAGGAAAACCACTTTTGCACTTGTATTAGTGTGGAAAAACCACTTTTCGCACTTGTGTTAGTGTTGAAAAAACCCCTTTCACACTTGTGTTAGTGTTGAAAAACCGCTTTTCGCACTTGTGTTAGTGTTGAAAAACCACTTTTCGCACTTGTGTTAGTGTTGAAAAACCACTTTTCGCACTTGTGTTAGAGTTGAAAAACCACTTGTCGCACTTGTGTTGGTGCAGGAAACCACTTTTTAACTTGTATTAGTGTGGAAAAAACACTTTTCGCACTTGTGTTAGTGTTGAAAAACCACTTTTCGCACTTGTGATAGTGTTGAAAAACCAGTTTTCGCACTTGTGTTAGTGTTGAAAAACCACTTTTCGCACTTGTGTTGGTGCAGGAAACCACTTTTGCACTTGTATTAGTGTGGAAAAAACACTTTTCGCACTTGTGATAGTGTTGAAAAACCACTTTTCGCACTTGTGCTAGTGTTGAAAAACCACTTTTCGCACTTGTGTTGGTGCAGAAAACCACTTTTGCACATGTATTAGTGTGGAAAAACCACTTTTCGCACTTGTGTTAGTGTTGAAAAATGACTTTTCGCACTTGTGCTAGTGTTGAAAAACCACATTTCGCACTTATGTTAGTGTTGAAAAACCACTTTTCGCACTTGTGTTGGTGCAGGAAACCACTTTTGCACTTGTATTAGTGTGGAAAAACCACTTTTCGCACTTGTGTTGGTGCAGGAAACCACTTTTGCATTTGTATTAGTGTGGAAAAAACAATTTTCGCACTTGTGTTAGTGTTGAAAAACCACTTTTCGCACTTGTGTTAGTGTTGAAAAACCACTTTTCGCACTTGTGTTGGTGCAGGAAACCACTTTTGCACTTGTATTAGTGTGGAAAAAACACTTTTTGCACTTGTGGTAGTGTTGAAAAACCACTTTTCGCACTTGTGTTAGTGTTGAAAAACCACTTTTCGCACTTGTGTTGGTGCAGCAAACCACTTTTGCACTTGTATTAGTGTGGAAAAACCACTTTTCGCACTTGTGTTAGTGTTGAAAAACCACTTTTCGCACTTGTGTTGGTGCAGGAAACCACTTTTGCACTTGTATTAGTGTGGAAAAAACACTTTTTGCACTTGTGATAGTGTTGAAAAACCACTTTTCGCACTTGTGTTAGTGTTGAAAAACCACTTTTCGCACTTGTGTTGGTGCAGGAAACCACTTTTGCACTTGTATTAGTGTGGAAAAACCACTTTTCGCACTTGTGTTAGTGTTGAAAAACCACTTTTCGCACTTGTGTTAGTGTTGAAAAACCACTTTTCGCACTTGTGTTGGTGCAGGAAACCACTTTTTCACTTGTATTAGTGTGGAAAAAACACTTTTCGCACTTGTGTTAGTGTTGAAAAACCACTTTTCGCACTTGTGTTAGTGTTGAAAAACCACTTTTCGCACTTGTGTTGGTGCAGGAAACTACTTTTGCACTTGTATTAGTGTGGAAAAAACACTTTTCACACTTGTGTTAGTGTTGAAAAACCACGTTTCGCACTTCTGTTAGTGTTGAAAAACCACTTTTCGCACTTGTGTTGGTGCAGGAAAGCACTTTTGCCCTTGTATTAGTGTGGAAAAACCACTTTTCGCACTTGTGTTAGTGTTGAAAAACCACTTTTCGCACTTGTGTTGGTGCAGGAAACCACTTTTGCACTTGTATTAGTGTGGAAAAACCACTTTTCGCACTTGTATTAGTGTTGAAAAACCACTTTTCGCACTTGTGTTGGTGCAGGAAACCACTTTTGCACTTGTATTAGTGTGGAAAAAACACTTTTTGCACTTGTGATAGTGTTGAAAAACCACTTTTCGCACTTGTGTTAGTGTTGAAAAACCACTTTTCGCACTTGTGTTGGTGCAGGAAACCACTTTTGCACTTGTATAAGTGTGGAAAAACCACTTTTCGCACTTGTGTTAGTGTTGAAAAACCACTTTTCGCACTTGTGTTGGTGCAGGAAACCACTTTTGCACTTGTATTAGTGTGGAAAAAACACTTTTTGCACTTGTGATAGTGTTGAAAAACCACTTTTCGCACTTGTATTAGTGTGGAAAAAACACTTTTTGCACTTGTGATAGTGCAGGAAACCACTTTTCGCACTTGTGTTAGTGTTGAAAAACCACTTTTCGCACTTGTGTTGGTGCAGGAAACCACTTTTGCACTTGTATTAGTGTGGAAAATCCACTTTTTGCACTTGTGTTAGAGTTGAAAAACCACTTTTCGCACTTGTGTTAGTGTTGAAAAACCACTTTTCGCACTTGTGTTGGTGCAGGAAACCACTTTTGCACTTGTATTAGTGTGGAAAAACCACTTTTCGCACTTGTGTTAGAGTTGAAAAACCACTTTTCGCATTTGTGTTAGTGTTGAAAAACCACATTTCGCACTTGTGTTAGTGTTGAAAAACCACTTTTCGCACTCGTGTTGGTGCAGGAAACCAATTTTGCACTTGTATTAGTGTGGAAAAAACACTTTTCGCACTTGTGTTAGTGTTGAAAAACCACTTTTCGCACTTGTATTGGTGCAGGAAACCACTTTTGCACTTGTATTAGTGTGGAAAAAACACTTTTTGCACTTGTGATAGTGTTGAAAAACCACTTTTCGCACTTGTGTTAGTGTTGAAAAACCACTTTTCGCACTTGTGTTGGTGCAGGAAACCACTTTTGCACTTGTATTAGTGTGGAAAAAACACTTTTTGCACTTGTGATAGTGTTGAAAAACCACTTTTCGCACTTGGGTTAGTGTTGAAAAACCACTTTTCGCACTTGTGTTGGTGCAGGAAACCACTTTTGCACTTGTATTAGTGTGGAAAAACACTTTTCGCACTTGTGTTAGTGTTGAAAAACCACTTTTCGCACTTGTGTTAGTGTTGAAAAACCACTTTTCGCACTTGTGTTGGTGCAGGAAAACCACTTTTGCACTTGTATTAGTGTGGAAAAACCACTTTTCGCACTTGTGTTAGTGTTGAAAAACCCCCTTTCACACTTGTGTTAGTGTTGAAAAACCGCTTTTCGCACTTGTGTTAGTGTTGAAAAACCACTTTTCGCACTTGTGTTAGTGTTGAAAAACCACTTTTCGCACTTGTGTTAGAGTTGAAAAACCACTTGTCGCACTTGTGTTGGTGCAGGAAACCACTTTTTCACTTGTATTAGTGTGGAAAAAACACTTTTCGCACTTGTGTTAGTGTTGAAAAACCACTTTTCGCACTTGTGTTAGTGTTGAAAAACCACTTTTCGCACTTGTGTTGGTGCAGGAAACCACTTTTGCACTTGTATTAGTGTGGAAAAAACACTTTTCACACTTGTGTTAGTGTTGAAAAACCACGTTTCGCACTTGTGTTAGTGTTGAAAAACCACTTTTCGCACTTGTGTTGGTGCAGGAAAGCACTTTTGCCCTTGTATTAGTGTGGAAAAACCACTTTTCGCACTTGTATTAGTGTGGAAAAAACACTTTTTGCACTTGTGATAGTGTTGAAAAACCACTTTTCGCACTTGTGTTAGTGTTGAAAAACCACTTTTCGCACTTGTGTTGGTGCAGGAAACCACTTTTGCACTTGTATTAGTGTGGAAAACCACTTTTCGCACTTGTGTTAGTGTTGAAAAACCACTTTTCGCACTTTTGTTAGTGTTGAAAAACCGCTTTTCGCACTTGTGTTAGTGTTGAAAAACCACTTTTTGCACTTGTGTTGGTGCAGGAAAACCACTTTTGCACTTGTATTAGTGTGGAAAAACCACTTTTCGCACTTGTGTTAGTGTTGAAAAAACCCCTTTCACACTTGTGTTAGTGTTGAAAAACCGCTTTTCGCACTTGTGTTAGTGTTGAAAAACCACTTTTCGCACTTGTGTTAGTGTTGAAAAACCACTTTTCGCACTTGTGTTAGTGTTGAAAAACCACTTTTCGCACTTGTGTTGGTGCAGGAAACCACTTTTTCACTTGTATTAGTGTGGAAAAAACACTTTTCGCACTTGTGTTAGTGTTGAAAAACCACTTTTCGCACTTGTGTTAGTGTTGAAAAACCACTTTTCGCACTTGTGTTGGTGCAGGAAACCACTTTTGCACTTGTATTAGTGTGGAAAAAACACTTTTCACACTTGTGTTGGTGCAGGAAAGCACTTTTGCCCTTGTATTAGTGTGGAAAAACCACTTTTCGCACTTGTGTTAGTGTTGAAAAACCACTTTTCGCACTTGTGTTGGTGCAGGAAACCACTTTTGCACTTGTATTAGTGTGGAAAAACCACTTTTCGCACTTGTGTTAGTGTTGAAAAACCACTTTTCGCACTTGTGTTGGTGCAGGAAACCACTTTTGCACTTGTATTAGTGTGGAAAAAACACTTTTTGCACTTGTGATAGTGTTGAAAAACCACTTTTCGCACTTGTGTTAGTGTTGAAAAACCACTTTTCGCACTTGTGTTGGTGCAGGAAACCACTTTTGCACTTGTATTAGTGTGGGAAAAATCACTTTTCGCACTTGTGTTAGTGTTGAAAAACCACTTTTCGCACTTGTGTTGGTGCAGGAAACCACTTTTGCACTTGTATTAGTGTGGAAAAAACACTTTTTGCACTTGTGATAGTGTTGAAAAACCACTTTTCGCACTTGTGTTAGTGTTGAAAAACCACTTTTCGCACTTGTGTTGGTGCAGGAAACCACTTTTGCACTTGTATTGGTGTGGAAAAACCACTTTTCGCACTTGTGTTAGTGTTGAAAAACCACTTTTCACACTTGTGTTAGTGTTGAAAAACCACTTTTCGCACTTGTGTTGGTGCAGGAAACCACTTTTGCACTTGTATTAGTGTGGAAAAAACACTTTTTGCACTTGTGATAGTGTTGAAAAACCACTTTTCGCACTTGTGCTAGTGTTGAAAAACCACTTTTCGCACTTGTGTTGGTGCAGGAAACCACTTTTGCACTTGTATTAGTGTGGAAAAACCACTTTTCGCACTTGTGATAGTGTTGAAAAACCACTTTTCGCACTTGTGTTAGTGTTGAAAAACCACTTTTCGCACTTGTGTTGGTGCAGGAAACCACTTTTGCACTTGTATTAGTGTGGAAAAAACACTTTTTGCACTTGTGATAGTGTTGAAAAACCACTTTTCGCACTTGTGTTAGTGTTGAAAAACCACTTTTCGCACTTGTGTTGGTGCAGAAACCACTTTTGCACATGTATTAGTGTGGAAAAACCACTTTTCGCACTTGTGTTAGTGTTGAAAAACGACTTTTCGCACTTGTGCTAGTGTTGAAAAACCACATTTCGCACTTGTGTTAGTGTTGAAAAACCACTTTTCGCACTTGTGTTGGTGCAGGAAACCACTTTTGCACTTGTATTAGTGTGGAAAAACCACTTTTCGCACTTGTGTTGGTGCAGGAAACCACTTTTGCACTTGTATTAGTGTGGAAAAAACAATTTTCGCACTTGTGTTAGTGTTGAAAAACCACTTTTCGCACTTGTGTTAGTGTTGAAAAACCACTTTTCGCACTTGTGTTGGTGCAGGAAACCACTTTTGCACTTGTATTAGTGTGGAAAAAACACTTTTTGCACTTGTGATAGTGTTGAAAAACCACTTTTCGCACTTGTGTTAGTGTTGAAAAACCACTTTTCGCACTTGTGTTGGTGCAGGAAACCACTTTTGCACTTGTATTAGTGTGGAAAAACCACTTTTCGCACTTGTGTTAGTGTTGAAAAACCACTTTTCGCACTTGTGTTGGTGCAGGAAACCACTTTTGCACTTGTATTAGTGTGGAAAAAACACTTTTTGCACTTGTGATAGTGTTGAAAAACCACTTTTCGCACTTGTGTTAGTGTTGAAAAACCACTTTTCGCACTTGTGTTGGTGCAGGAAACCACTTTTGCACTTGTATTAGTGTGGAAAAACCACTTTTCACACTTGTGTTAGTGTTGAAAAACCACTTTTCGCACTTGTGTTAGTGTTGAAAAACCACTTTTCGCACTTGTGTTGGTGCAGGAAACCACTTTTGCACTTGTATTAGTGTGGAAAAAACACTTTTTGCACTTGTGATAGTGTTGAAAAACCACTTTTCGCACTTGTGTTAGTGTTGAAAAACCACTTTTCGCACTTGTGTTGGTGCAGGAAACCACTTTTGCACTTGTATTAGTGTGGAAAAACCACTTTTCGCACTTGTGATAGTGTTGAAAAACCAGTTTTCGCACTTGTGTTAGTGTTGAAAAACCACTTTTCGCACTTGTGTTGGTGCAGGAAACCACTTTTGCACTTGTATTAGTGTGGAAAAAACACTTTTTGCACTTGTGATAGTGTTGAAAAACCACTTTTCGCACTTGTGTTGGTGCAGAAAACCACTTTTGCACATGTATTAGTGTGGAAAAACCACTTTTCGCACTTGTGTTAGTGTTGAAAAACGACTTTTCGCACTTGTCGCAGAAAAACCACTTTTCGCACTTGTGTTAGTGTTGAAAAACCACTTTTCGCACTTGTGTTGGTGCAGGAAACCACTTTTGCACTTGTATTAGTGTGGAAAAACCACTTTTCGCACTTGTGTTAGTGTTGAAAAATCCACTTTTCGCACTTGTGTTAGTGTTGAAAAACCACATTTCGCACTTGTGTTAGTGTTGAAAAACCACTTTTCACACTCGTGTTGGTGCAGGAAACCACTTTTGCACTTGTATTAGTGTGGAAAAAACTCTTTTCGCACTTGTGTTAGTGTTGAAAAACCACTTTTCGCACTTGTGTTAGTGTTGAAAAACCACTTTTCGCACTTGTGTTGGTGCAGGAAACCACTTTTGCACTTGTATTAGTGTGGAAAAAACACTTTTTGCACTTGTGATAGTGTTGAAAAACCACTTTTCGCACTTTTGTTAGTGTTGAAAAACCACTTTTCGCACTTGTGTTGGTGCAGGAAACGACTTTTGCACTTGTATTAGTGTGGAAAAACCACTTTTCGCACTTGTGATAGTATTGAAAAACCAGTTTTCGCACTTGTGTTAGTGTTGAAAAACCACTTTTCGCACTTGTGTTGGTGCAGGAAACCACTTTTGCACTTGTATTAGTGTGGAAAAAATACTTTTTGCACTTGTGATAGTGTTGAAAAACCACTTTTCGCACTTGTGTTAGTGTTGAAAAACCACTTTTCGCACTTGTGTTCGTGCAGAAAACCACTTTTGCACATGTATTAGTGTGGAAAAACCACTTTTCGCACTTGTGTTAGTGTTGAAAAACCATTTTTCGCACTTGGGTTAGTGTTGAAAAACCACATTTCGCACTTGTGTTAGTGTTGAAAAACCACTTTTCGCACTTGTGTTGGTGCAGGAAACCACTTTTGCACTTGTATTAGTGTGGAAAAAACACTTTTTGCACTTGTGATAGTGTTGAAAAACCACTTTTCGCACTTGTGTTAGTGTTGAAAAACCACTTTTCGCACTTGTGTTGGTGCAGGAAACCACTTTTGCACTTGTATTAGTGTGGAAAAACCACTTTTCGCACTTGTGTTGGTGCAGGAAACCACTTTTGCACTTGTATTAGTGTGGAAAAAACAATTTTCGCACTTGTGTTAGTGTTGAAAAACCACTTTTCGCACTTGTGTTAGTGTTGAAAAACCACTTTTCGCACTTGTGTTAGTGTTGAAAAACCACTTTTCGCACTTGTATTGGTGCAGGAAACCACTTTTGCACTTGTATTAGTGTGGAAAAAACACTTTTTGCACTTGTGATAGTGTTGAAAAACCACTTTTCGCACTTGTGTTAGTGTTGAAAAACCACTTTTCGCACTTGTGTTGGTGCAGGAAACCACTTTTGCACTTGTATTAGTGTGGAAAAAACACTTTTTGCACTTGTGATAGTGTTGAAAAACCACTTTTCGCACTTGTGTTAGTGTTGAAAAACCACTTTTCGCACTTGTGTTGGTGCAGGAAACCACTTTTGCACTTGTATTAGTGTGGAAAAAACACTTTTTGCACTTGTGATAGTGTTGAAAAACCACTTTTCGCACTTGTGTTAGTGTTGAAAAACCACTTTTCGCACTTGTGTTGGTGCAGGAAACCACTTTTGCACTTGTATTAGTGTGGAAAAACCACTTTTCGCACTTGTGTTAGTGTTGAAAAACCACTTTTCGCACTTGTGTTGGTGCAGGAAACCACTTTTGCACTTGTATTAGTGTGGAAAAAACACTTTTTGCACTTGTGATAGTGTTGAAAAACCACTTTTCGCACTTGTGTTAGTGTTGAAAAACCACTTTTCGCACTTGTGTTGATGCAGGAAACCACTTTTGCACTTGTATTAGTGTGGAAAAACCACTTTTCGCACTTCTGTTAGTGTTGAAAAACCACTTTTCACACTTGTGTTAGTGTTGAAAAACCACTTTTCGCACTTGTGTTGGTGCAGGAAACCACTTTTGCACTTGTATTAGTGTGGAAAAAACACTTTTTGCACTTGTGATAGTGTTGAAAAACCACTTTTCGCACTTGTGTTAGTGTTGAAAAACCACTTTTCGCACTTGTGTTGGTGCAGGAAACCACTTTTGCACTTGTATTAGTGTGGAAAAACCACTTTTCGCACTTGTGATAGTGTTGAAAAACCAGTTTTCGCACTTGTGTTAGTGTTGAAAAACCACTTTTCGCACTTGTGTTGGTGCAGGAAACAACTTTTGCACTTGTATTAGTGTGGAAAAAACACTTTTCGCACTTGTGATAGTGTTGAAAAACCACTTTTCGCACTTGTGTTAGTGTTGAAAAACCACTTTTCGCACTTGTGTTGGTGCAGAAAACCACTTTTGCACATGTATTAGTGTGGAAAAACCACTTTTCGCACTTGTGTTAGTGTTGAAAAACGACTTTTCGCACTTGTGCTAGTGTTGAAAAACCACATTTCGCACTTGTGTTAGTGTTGAAAAACCACTTTTCGCACTTGTGTTGGTGCAGGAAACCACTTTTGCACTTGTATTAGTGTGGAAAAACCACTTTTCGCACTTGTGTTGGTGCAGGAAACCACTTTTGCATTTGTATTAGTGTGGAAAAAACAATTTTCGCACTTGTGTTAGTGTTGAAAAACCACTTTTCGCACTTGTGTTAGTGTTGAAAAACCACTTTTCGCACTTGTGTTGGTGCAGGAAACCACTTTTGCACTTGTATTAGTGTGGAAAAAACACTTTTTGCACTTGTGATAGTGTTGAAAAACCACTTTTCGCACTTGTGTTAGTGTTGAAAAACCACTTTTCGCACTTGTGTTGGTGCAGGAAACCACTTTTGCACTTGTATTAGTGTGGAAAAACCACTTTTCGCACTTGTGTTAGTGTTGAAAAACCACTTTTCGCACTTGTGTTGGTGCAGGAAACCACTTTTGCACTTGAATTAGTGTGGAAAAAACACTTTTTGCACTCGTGATAGTGTTGAAAAACCACTTTTCGCACTTGTGTTAGTGTTGAAAAACCACTTTTCGCACTTGTGTTGGTGCAGGAAACCACTTTTGCACTTGTATTAGTGTGGAAAAACCACTTTTCGCACTTGTGTTAGTGTTGAAAAACCACTTTTCGCACTTGTGTTAGTGTTGAAAAACCACTTTTCGCACTTGTGTTGGTGCAGGAAACCACTTTTGCACTTGTATTAGTGTGGAAAAAACACTTTTTGCACTTGTGATAGTGTTGAAAAACCACTTTTCGCACTTGTGTTAGTGTTGAAAAACCACTTTTCGCACTTGTGTTGGTGCAGGAAACCACTTTTGCACTTGTATTAGTGTGGAAAAACCACTTTTCGCACTTGTGATAGTGTTGAAAAACCAGTTTTCGCACTTGTGTTAGTGTTGAAAAACCACTTTTCGCACTTGTGTTGGTGCAGGAAACCACTTTTGCACTTGTATTAGTGTGGAAAAAACACTTTTTGCACTTGTGATAGTGTTGAAAAACCACTTTTCGCACTTGTGTTAGTGTTGAAAAACCACTTTTCGCACTTGTGTTGGTGCAGAAAACCACTTTTGCACATGTATTAGTGTGGAAAAACCACTTTTCGCACTTGTGTTAGTGTTGAAAAACGACTTTTCGCACTTGTCGCAGAAAAACCACTTTTCGCACTTGTGTTAGTGTTGAAAAACCACTTTTCGCACTTGTGTTGGTGCAGGAAACCACTTTTGCACTTGTATTAGTGTGGAAAAACCACTTTTCGCACTTGTGTTAGTGTTGAAAAAACCACTTTTCGCACTTGTGTTAGTGTTGAAAAACCACATTTCGCACTTGTGTTAGTGTTGAAAAACCACTTTTCACACTCGTGTTGGTGCAGGAAACCACTTTTGCACTTGTATTAGTGTGGAAAAAACTCTTTTCGCACTTGTGTTAGTGTTGAAAAACCACTTTTCGCACTTGTGTTAGTGTTGAAAAACCACTTTTCGCACTTGTGTTGGTGCAGGAAACCACTTTTGCACTTGTATTAGTGTGGAAAAAACACTTTTTGCACTTGTGATAGTGTTGAAAAACCACTTTTCGCACTTTTGTTAGTGTTGAAAAACCACTTTTCGCACTTGTGTTGGTGCAGGAAACGACTTTTGCACTTGTATTAGTGTGGAAAAACCACTTTTCGCACTTGTGATAGTATTGAAAAACCAGTTTTCGCACTTGTGTTAGTGTTGAAAAACCACTTTTCGCACTTATGTTGGTGCAGGAAACCACTTTTGCACTTGTATTAGTGTGGAAAAAATACTTTTTGCACTTGTGATAGTGTTGAAAAACCACTTTTCGCACTTGTGTTAGTGTTGAAAAACCACTTTTCGCACTTGTGTTGGTGCAGAAAACCACTTTTGCACATGTATTAGTGTGGAAAAACCACTTTTCGCACTTGTGTTAGTGTTGAAAAACCATTTTTCGCACTTGTGTTAGTGTTGAAAAACCACATTTCGCACTTGTGTTAGTGTTGAAAAACCACTTTTCGCACTTGTGTTGGTGCAGGAAACCACTTTTGCACTTGTATTAGTGTGGAAAAAACACTTTTTGCACTTGTGATAGTGTTGAAAAACCACTTTTCGCACTTGTGTTAGTGTTGAAAAACCACTTTTCGCACTTGTGTTGGTGCAGGAAACCACTTTTGCACTTGGATTAGTGTGGAAAAACCACTTTTCGCACTTGTGTTGGTGCAGGAAACCACTTTTGCACTTGTATTAGTGTGGAAAAAACAATTTTCGCACTTGTGTTAGTGTTGAAAAACCACTTTTCGCACTTGTGTTAGTGTTGAAAAACCACTTTTCGCACTTGTGTTGGTGCAGGAAACCACTTTTGCATTTGTATTCGTGTGGAAAAAACACTTTTTGCACTTGTGATAGTGTTGAAAAACCACTTTTCGCACTTGTGTTAGTGTTGAAAAACCACTTTTCGCACTTGTGTTGGTGCAGGAAACCACTTTTGCACTTGTATTAGTGTGGAAAAACCACTTTTCGCACTTGTGTTAGTGTTGAAAAACCACTTTTCGCACTTGTGTTAGTGTTGAAAAACCACTTTTCGCACTTGTGTTGGTGCAGGAAACAACTTTCGCACTTGTATTAGTGTGGAAAAAACACTTTTTGCACTTGTGATAGTGTTGAAAAACCACTTTTTGCACTTGTGTTGGTGCAGGAAACCACTTTTGCACTTGTATTAGTGTGGAAAAACCACTTTTCGCACTTGTGTTAGTGTTGAAAAACCACTTTTCGCACTTGTGTTAGTGTTGAAAAACCACATTTCGCACTTGTGTTAGTGTTGAAAAACCACTTTTCACACTCGTGTTGGTGCAGGAAACCACTTTTGCACTTGTATTAGTGTGGAAAAAACACTTTTCGCACTTGTGTTAGTGTTGAAAAACCACTTTTCGCACTTGTGTTAGTGTTGAAAAACCACTTTTCGCACTTGTATTGGTGCAGGAAACCACTTTTGCACTTGTATTAGTGTGGAAAAAACACTTTTTGCACTTGTGATAGTGTTGAAAAACCACTTTTCGCACTTGTGTTAGTGTTGAAAAACCACTTTTCGCACTTGTGTTGGTGCAGGAAACCACTTTTGCACTTGTATTAGTGTGGAAAAAACACTTTTTGCACTTGTGATAGTGTGGAAAAACCACTTTTCGCACTTGTGTTAGTGTTGAAAAACCACTTTTCGCACTTGTGTTAGTGTTGAAAAACCACTTTTCGCACTTGTGTTGGTGCAGGAAACCACTTTTGCACTTGTATTAGTGTGGAAAAAACACTTTTGTCACTTGTGATAGTGTTGAAAAACCACTTTTCGTACTTGTGTTCGTGTTGAAAAACCACTTTTCGCACTTGTGTTGGTGCAGGAAACCCCTTTTGCACTTGTATTAGTGTGGAAAAACCACTTTTCGCACTTGTGTTAGTGTTGAAAAACCACATTTCGCACTTGTGTTAGTGTTGAAAAACCACTTTTCGCACTTGTGTTGGTGCAGGAAACCACTTCTGCACTTGTATTAGTGTGGAAAAAACACTTTTTGCACTTGTGTTAGTGTTGAAAAACCACTTTTCGCACTAGTGTTAGTGTTGAAAAACCACTTTTCGCACTTGTGTTAGTGTTGAAAAACCACTTTTCGCACTTGTGTTGGTGCAGGAAACCACTTTTGCACTTGTATGAGTGTGGAAAAACCACTTTTCGCACTTGTGTTAGTGTTGAAAAACCACTTTTCGCACTTGTGTTAGTGTTGAAAAACCACTTTTCGCACTTGTGTTAGTGTTGAAAACCCACTTTTCGCACTTGTGTTGGTTCAGGAAACCACTGTTGCACTTGTATTAGTGTGGAAAAACCACTTTTTGCACTTGTGTTAGTGTTGAAAAACCACTTTTCACACTTGTGTTAGTGTTGAAAAACCACTTTTCGCACATGTGTTGGTGCAGGAAACCACTTTTGCACTTGTATTAGTGTGGAAAAAACACTTTTCGCACTTGTGTTAGTGTTGAAAAACCATTTTCGCACTTGTGTTAGTGTTGAAAAACCACTTTTCGCACTTGTGTTGGTGCAGGAAACCACTTTTGCACTTGTATTAGTGTGGAAAAAACACGTTTTGCACTTGTGATAGTGTTGAAAAACCACTTTTCGCACTTGTGTTAGTGTTGAAAAACCACTTTTCGCCCTTGTGTTGGTGCAGGAAACCACTTTTGCAATTGTATTAGTGTGGAAAAACCACTTTTGCACTTGTATTAGTGTGGAAAAAACACTTTTTGCACTTGTGATAGTGTTGAAAAACCACTTTTCGCACTTGTGTTAGTGTTGAAAAACCACTTTTCGCACTTGTGTTGGTGCAGGAAACCACTTTTGCACTTGTATTAGTGTGGAAAACCACTTTTCGCACTTGTGTTAGTGTTGAAAAACCACTTTTCGCACTTGTGTTGGTGCAGGAAACCACTTTTGCACTTGTATTAGTGTGGAAAAAACACTTTTTGCACTTGTGTTAGTGTTGAAAAAACCACTTTTCGCACTTGTGTTAGTGTTGAAAAACCACATTTCGCACTTGTGTTAGTGTTGAAAAACCACTTTTCACACTCGTGTTGGTGCAGGAAACCACTTTTGCACTTGTATTAGTGTGGAAAAAACTCTTTTCGCACTTGTGTTAGTGTTGAAAAACCACTTTTCGCACTTGTGTTAGTGTTGAAAAACCACTTTTCGCACTTGTGTTGGTGCAGGAAACCACTTTTGCACTTGTATTAGTGTGGAAAAAACACTTTTTGCACTTGTGATAGTGTTGAAAAACCACTTTTCGCACTTTTGTTAGTGTTGAAAAACCACTTTTCGCACTTGTGTTGGTGCAGGAAACGACTTTTGCACTTGTATTAGTGTGGAAAAACCACTTTTCGCACTTGTGATAGTATTGAAAAACCAGTTTTCGCACTTGTGTTAGTGTTGAAAAACCACTTTTCGCACTTATGTTGGTGCAGGAAACCACTTTTGCACTTGTATTAGTGTGGAAAAAATACTTTTTGCACTTGTGATAGTGTTGAAAAACCACTTTTCGCACTTGTGTTAGTGTTGAAAAACCACTTTTCGCACTTGTGTTGGTGCAGAAAACCACTTTTGCACATGTATTAGTGTGGAAAAACCACTTTTCGCACTTGTGTTAGTGTTGAAAAACCATTTTTCGCACTTGTGTTAGTGTTGAAAAACCACATTTCGCACTTGTGTTAGTGTTGAAAAACCACTTTTCGCACTTGTGTTGGTGCAGGAAACCACTTTTGCACTTGTATTAGTGTGGAAAAAACACTTTTTGCACTTGTGATAGTGTTGAAAAACCACTTTTCGCACTTGTGTTAGTGTTGAAAAACCACTTTTCGCACTTGTGTTGGTGCAGGAAACCACTTTTGCACTTGGATTAGTGTGGAAAAACCACTTTTCGCACTTGTGTTGGTGCAGGAAACCACTTTTGCACTTGTATTAGTGTGGAAAAAACAATTTTCGCACTTGTGTTAGTGTTGAAAAACCACTTTTCGCACTTGTGTTAGTGTTGAAAAACCACTTTTCGCACTTGTGTTGGTGCAGGAAACCACTTTTGCATTTGTATTAGTGTGGAAAAAACACTTTTTGCACTTGTGATAGTGTTGAAAAACCACTTTTCGCACTTGTGTTAGTGTTGAAAAACCACTTTTCGCACTTGTGTTGGTGCAGGAAACCACTTTTGCACTTGTATTAGTGTGGAAAAACCACTTTTCGCACTTGTGTTAGTGTTGAAAAACCACTTTTCGCACTTGTGTTAGTGTTGAAAAACCACTTTTCGCACTTGTGTTGGTGCAGGAAACAACTTTCGCACTTGTATTAGTGTGGAAAAAACACTTTTTGCACTTGTGATAGTGTTGAAAAACCACTTTTTGCACTTGTGTTGGTGCAGGAAACCACTTTTGCACTTGTATTAGTGTGGAAAAACCACTTTTCGCACTTGTGTTAGTGTTGAAAAACCACTTTTCGCACTTGTGTTAGTGTTGAAAAACCACATTTCGCACTTGTGTTAGTGTTGAAAAACCACTTTTCACACTCGTGTTGGTGCAGGAAACCACTTTTGCACTTGTATTAGTGTGGAAAAAACACTTTTCGCACTTGTGTTAGTGTTGAAAAACCACTTTTCGCACTTGTGTTAGTGTTGAAAAACCACTTTTCGCACTTGTATTGGTGCAGGAAACCACTTTTGCACTTGTATTAGTGTGGAAAAAACACTTTTTGCACTTGTGATAGTGTTGAAAAACCACTTTTCGCACTTGTGTTAGTGTTGAAAAACCACTTTTCGCACTTGTGTTGGTGCAGGAAACCACTTTTGCACTTGTATTAGTGTGGAAAAAACACTTTTTGCACTTGTGATAGTGTGGAAAAACCACTTTTCGCACTTGTGTTAGTGTTGAAAAACCACTTTTCGCACTTGTGTTAGTGTTGAAAAACCACTTTTCGCACTTGTGTTGGTGCAGGAAACCACTTTTGCACTTGTATTAGTGTGGAAAAAACACTTTTGTCACTTGTGATAGTGTTGAAAAACCACTTTTCGTACTTGTGTTCGTGTTGAAAAACCACTTTTCGCACTTGTGTTGGTGCAGGAAACCACTTTTGCACTTGTATTAGTGTGGAAAAACCACTTTTCGCACTTGTGTTAGTGTTGAAAAACCACATTTCGCACTTGTGTTAGTGTTGAAAAACCACTTTTCGCACTTGTGTTGGTGCAGGAAACCACTTCTGCACTTGTATTAGTGTGGAAAAAACACTTTTTGCACTTGTGTTAGTGTTGAAAAACCACTTTTCGCACTAGTGTTAGTGTTGAAAAACCACTTTTCGCACTTGTGTTAGTGTTGAAAAACCACTTTTCGCACTTGTGTTGGTGCAGGAAACCACTTTTGCACTTGTATGAGTGTGGAAAAACCACTTTTCGCACTTGTGTTAGTGTTGAAAAACCACTTTTCGCACTTGTGTTAGTGTTGAAAAACCACTTTTCGCACTTGTGTTAGTGTTGAAAACCCACTTTTCGCACTTGTGTTGGTTCAGGAAACCACTGTTGCACTTGTATTAGTGTGGAAAAACCACTTTTTGCACTTGTGTTAGTGTTGAAAAACCACTTTTCACACTTGTGTTAGTGTTGAAAAACCACTTTTCGCACATGTGTTGGTGCAGGAAACCACTTTTGCACTTGTATTAGTGTGGAAAAAACACTTTTCGCACTTGTGTTAGTGTTGAAAAACCATTTTCGCACTTGTGTTAGTGTTGAAAAACCACTTTTCGCACTTGTGTTGGTGCAGGAAACCACTTTTGCACTTGTATTAGTGTGGAAAAAACACGTTTTGCACTTGTGATAGTGTTGAAAAACCACTTTTCGCACTTGTGTTAGTGTTGAAAAACCACTTTTCGCCCTTGTGTTGGTGCAGGAAACCACTTTTGCACTTGTATTAGTGTTGAAAACCACTTTTCGCACTTGTGTTAGTGTTGAAAAAACACTTTTCGCACTTGTGTTAGTGTTGAAAAACCACTTTTCGCACTTGTGTTGGTGCAGGAAACCACTTTTGCAATTGTATTAGTGTGGAAAAACCACTTTTGCACTTGTATTAGTGTGGAAAAAACACTTTTTGCACTTGTGATAGTGTTGAAAAACCACTTTTCGCACTTGTGTTAGTGTTGAAAAACCACTTTTCGCACTTGTGTTGGTGCAGGAAACCACTTTTGCACTTGTATTAGTGTGGAAAACCACTTTTCGCACTTGTGTTAGTGTTGAAAAACCACTTTTCGCACTTGTGTTGGTGCAGGAAACCACTTTTGCACTTGTATTAGTGTGGAAAAAACACTTTTTGCACTTGTGATAGTGTTGAAAAACCACTTTTCGCACTTTTGTTAGTGTTGAAAAACCACTTTTCGCACTTGTGTTGGTGCAGGAAACCACTTTTGCACTTGTATTAGTGTGGAAAAACCACTTTTCGCACTTGTGATAGTATTGAAAAACCAGTTTTAGCACTTGTGTTAGTGTTGAAAAACCACTTTTCGCACTTGTGTTGGTGCAGGAAACCACTTTTGCACTTGTATTAGTGTGGAAAAAATACTTTTTGCACTTGTGATAGTGTTGAAAAACCACTTTTCGCACTTGTGTTAGTGTTGAAAAACCACTTTTCGCACTTGTGTTGGTGCAGAAAACCACTTTTGCACATGTATTAGTGTGGAAAAACCACTTTTCGCACTTGTGTTAGTGTTGAAAAACCATTTTTTGCACTTGTGTTAGTGTTGAAAAACCACTTTTCACACTTGTGTTAGTGTTGAAAAACCACTTTTCGCACTTGTGTTGGTGCAGGAAACCACTTTTGCACTTGTATTAGTGTGGAAAAAACACTTTTTGCACTTGTGATAGTGTTGAAAAACCACTTTTCGCACTTGTGTTAGTGTTGAAAAACCACTTTTCGCACTTGTGTTGGTGCAGGAAACCACTTTTGCACTTGTATTAGTGTGGAAAAACCACTTTTCGCACTTGTGATAGTGTTGAAAAACCAGTTTTTGCACTTGTGTTAGTGTTGAAAAACCACTTTTCGCACTTGTGTTGGTGCAGGAAACCACTTTTGCACTTGTATTAGTGTGGAAAAAACACTTTTTGCACTTGTGATAGTGTTGAAAAACCACTTTTCACACTTGTGTTAGTGTTGAAAAACCACTTTTCGCACTTGTGTAGTGCAGCAAACCACTTTTGCACATGTATTAGTGTGGAAAAACCACTTTTCGCACTTGTGTTAGTGTTGAAAAACGACTTTTCGCACTTGTGCTGGTGTTGAAAAACCACATTTCGCACTTGTGTTAGTGTTGAAAAACCACTTTTCGCACTTGTGTTGGTGCAGGAAACCACTTTTGCACTTGTATTAGTGTGGAAAAACCACTTTTCGCACTTGTGTTGGTGCAGGAAACCACTTTTGCACTTGTATTAGTGTGGAAAAAACAATTTTCGCACTTGTGTTAGTGTTGAAAAACCACTTTTCGCACTTGTGTTAGTGTTGAAAAACCACTTTTCGCACTTGTGTTGGTGCAGGAAACCACTTTTGCACTTGTATTAGTGTGGAAAAAACACTTTTTGCACTTGTGATAGTGTTGAAAAACCACATTTCGCACTTGTGTTAGTGTTGAAAAACCACTTTTCGCACTTGTGTTGGTGCAGGAAACCACTTCTGCACTTGTATTAGTGTGGAAAAAACACTTTTTGCACTTGTGTTAGTGTTGAAAAACCACTTTTCGCACTAGTGTTAGTGTTGAAAAACCACTTTTCGCACTTGTGTTAGTGTTGAAAAACCACTTTTCGCACTTGTGTTGGTGCAGGAAACCACTTTTGCACTTGTATTACTGTGGAAAAAACACTTTTCGCACTTGTGTTAGTGTTGAAAAACCACTTTTCGCACTTGTGTTAGTGTTGAAAAACCACTTTTCGCACTTGTGTTGGTGCAGGAAACCACGTTTGCACTTTTATTAGTGTGGAAAAAACACTTTTTGCACTTGTGATAGTGTTGAAAAACCACTTTTCGCACTTGTGTTAGTGTTGAAAAACCACTTTTCGCACTTGTGTTGGTGCAGGAAACCACTTTTGCACTTGTATGAGTGTGGAAAAACCACTTTTCGCACTTGTGTTAGTGTTGAAAAACCACTTTTCGCACTTGTGTTGGTTCAGGAAACCACTTTTGCACTTGTATTAGTGTGGAAAAACCACTTTTCGCACTTGTGTTAGTGTTAAAAAACCACTTTTCGCACTTGTGTTAGTGTTGAAAAACCACTTTTCGCACTTGTGTTGGTGCAGGAAACCACTTTTGCACTTGTATGAGTGTGGAAAAACCACTTTTCGCACTTGTGTTAGTGTTGAAAACCCACTTTTCGCACTTGTGTTGGTTCAGGAAACCACTTTTGCACTTGTATTAGTGTGGAAAAAGCACTTTTCGCACTTGTGTTAGTGTTGAAAAACCACTTTTCACACTTGTGTTAGTGTTGAAAAACCACTTTTCGCACATGTGTTGGTGCAGGAAACCACTTTTGCACTTGTATTAGTGTGGAAAAAACACTTTTCGCACTTGTGTTAGTGTTGAAAAACCACTTTTCGCACTTGTGTTAGTGTTGAAAAACCACTTTTCGCACTTGTGTTGGTGCAGGAAACCACTTTTGCACTTGTATTAGTGTGGAAAAAACACGTTTTGCACTTGTGATAGTGTTGAAAAACCACTTTTCGCACTTGTGTTAGTGTTGAAAAACCACTTTTCGCCCTTGTGTTGGTGCAGGAAACCACTTTTGCACTTGTATTAGTGTTGAAAACCACTTTTCGCACTTGTGTTAGTGTTGAAAAACCACTTTTCACACTCGTGTTGGTGCAGGAAACCACTTTTGCACTTGTATTAGTGTGGAAAAAACACTTTTCGCACTTGTGTTAGTGTTGAAAAACCACTTTTCGCACTTGTGTTAGTGTTGAAAAACCATTTTTCGCACTTGTATTGGTGCAGGAAACCACTTTTGCACTTGTATTAGTGTGGAAAAAACACTTTTTGCACTTGTGATAGTGTTGAAAAACCACTTTTCGCACTTGTGTTAGTGTTGAAAAACCACTTTTCGCACTTGTGTTGGTGCAGGAAACCACTTTTGCACTTGTATTAGTGTGGAAAAAACACTTTTTGCACTTGTGATAGTGTGGAAAAACCACTTTTCGCACTTGTGTTAGTGTTGAAAAACCACTTTTCGCACTTGTGTTAGTGTTGAAAAACCACTTTTCGCACTTGTGTTGGTGCAGGAAACCACTTTTGCACTTGTATTAGTGTGGAAAAAACACTTTTGTCACTTGTGATAGTGTTGAAAAACCACTTTTCGTACTTGTGTTCGTGTTGAAAAACCACTTTTCGCACTTGTGTTGGTGCAGGAAACCACTTTTGCACTTGTATTAGTGTGGAAAAACCACTTTTCGCACTTGTGTTAGTGTTGAAAAACCACATTTCGCACTTGTGTTAGTGTTGAAAAACCACTTTTCGCACTTGTGTTGGTGCAGGAAACCACTTCTGCACTTGTATTAGTGTGGAAAAAACACTTTTTGCACTTGTGTTAGTGTTGAAAAACCACTTTTCGCACTAGTGTTAGTGTTGAAAAACCACTTTTCGCACTTGTGTTAGTGTTGAAAAACCACTTTTCGCACTTGTGTTGGTGCAGGAAACCACTTTTGCACTTGTATGAGTGTGGAAAACCACTTTTCGCACTTGTGTTAGTGTTGAAAAACCACTTTTCGCACTTGTGTTAGTGTTGAAAAACCACTTTTCGCACTTGTGTTAGTGTTGAAAACCCACTTTTCGCACTTGTGTTGGTTCAGGAAACCACTTTTGCACTTGTATTAGTGTGGAAAAACCACTTTTCGCACTTGTGTTAGTGTTGAAAAACCACTTTTCACACTTGTGTTAGTGTTGAAAAACCACTTTTCGCACAGGTGTTGGTGCAGGAAACCACTTTTGCACTTGTATTAGTGTGGAAAAAACACTTTTCGCACTTGTGTTAGTGTTGAAAAACCATTTTCGCACTTGTGTTAGTGTTGAAAAACCACTTTTCGCACTTGTGTTGGTGCAGGAAACCACTTTTGCACTTGTATTAGTGTGGAAAAAACACGTTTTGCACTTGTGATAGTGTTGAAAAACCACTTTTCGCACTTGTGTTAGTGTTGAAAAACCACTTTTCGCCCTTGTGTTGGTGCAGGAAACGACTTTTGCACTTGTATTAGTGTTGAAAACCACTTTTCGCACTTGTGTTAGTGTTGAAAAACCACTTTTCGCACTTGTGTTAGTGTTGAAAAACCACTTTTCGCACTTGTGTTGGTGCAGGAAACCACTTTTGCAATTGTATTAGTGTGGAAAAACCACTTTTGCACTTGTATTAGTGTGGAAAAAACACTTTTTGCACTTGTGATAGTGTTGAAAAACCACTTTTCGCACTTGTGTTAGTGTTGAAAAACCACTTTTCGCACTTGTGTTGGTGCAGGAAACCACTTTTGCACTTGTATTAGTGTGGAAAACCACTTTTCCAGCACTTGCGTTAGTGTTGAAAAACCACTTTTCGCACTTGTGTTGGTGCAGGAAACCACTTTTGCACTTGTATTAGTGTGGAAAAAACACTTTTTGCACTTGTGATAGTGTTGAAAAACCACTTTTCGCACTTTTGTTAGTGTTGAAAAACCACTTTTCGCACTTGTGTTGGTGCAGGAAACCACTTTTGCACTTGTATTAGTGTGGAAAAACCACTTTTCGCACTTGTGATAGTATTGAAAAACCAGTTTTAGCACTTGTGTTAGTGTTGAAAAACCACTTTTCGCACTTGTGTTGGTGCAGGAAACCACTTTTGCACTTGTATTAGTGTGGAAAAAATACTTTTTGCACTTGTGATAGTGTTGAAAAACCACTTTTCGCACTTGTGTTAGTATTGAAAAACCACTTTTCGCACTTGTGTTGGTGCAGAAAACCACTTTTGTACATGTATTAGTGTGGAAAAACCACTTTTCGCACTTGTGTTAGTGTTGAAAAACCATTTTTTGCACTTGTGTTAGTGTTGAAAAACCACTTTTCACACTTGTGTTAGTGTTGAAAAACCACTTTTCGCACTTGTGTTGGTGCAGGAAACCACTTTTGCACTTGTATTAGTGTGGAAAAAACACTTTTTGCACTTGTGATAGTGTTGAAAAACCACTTTTCGCACTTGTGTTAGTGTTGAAAAACCACTTTTCGCACTTGTGTTGGTGCAGGAAACCACTTTTGCACTTGTATTAGTGTGGAAAAACCACTTTTCGCACTTGTGTTGGTGCAGGAAACCACTTTTGCACTTGTATTAGTGTGGAAAAAACAATTTTCGCACTTGTGTTAGTGTTGAAAAACCACTTTTCGCACTTGTGTTAGTGTTGAAAAACCACTTTTCGCACTTGTGTTGGTGCAGGAAACCACTTTTGCATTTGTATTAGTGTGGAAAAAACACTTTTTGCACTTGTGATAGTGTTGAAAAACCACTTTTCGCACTTGTGTTAGTGTTGAAAAACCACTTTTCGCACTTGTGTTGGTGCAGGAAACCACTTTTGCACTTGTATTAGTGTGGAAAAACCACTTTTCGCACTTGTGTTAGTGTTGAAAAACCACTTTTCGCACTTGTGTTAGTGTTGAAAAACCACTTTTCGCACTTGTGTTGGTGCAGGAAACAACTTTCGCACTTGTATTGTGTGGAAAAAACACTTTTTGCACTTGTGATAGTGTTGAAAAACCACTTTTTGCACTTGTGTTGGTGCAGGAAACCACTTTTGCACTTGTATTAGTGTGGAAAAACCACTTTTCGCACTTGTGTTAGTGTTGAAAAACCACTTTTCGCACTTGTGTTAGTGTTGAAAAACCACATTTCGCACTTGTGTTAGTGTTGAAAAACCACTTTTCACACTCGTGTTGGTGCAGGAAACCACTTTTGCACTTGTATTAGTGTGGAAAAAACACTTTTCGCACTTGTGTTAGTGTTGAAAAACCACTTTTCGCACTTGTGTTAGTGTTGAAAAACCACTTTTCGCACTTGTATTGGTGCAGGAAACCACTTTTGCACTTGTATTAGTGTGGAAAAAACACTTTTTGCACTTGTGATAGTGTTGAAAAACCACTTTTCGCACTTGTGTTAGTGTTGAAAAACCACTTTTCGCACTTGTGTTGGTGCAGGAAACCACTTTTGCACTTGTATTAGTGTGGAAAAAACACTTTTTGCACTTGTGATAGTGTGGAAAAACCACTTTTCGCACTTGTGTTAGTGTTGAAAAACCACTTTTCGCACTTGTGTTAGTGTTGAAAAACCACTTTTCGCACTTGTGTTGGTGCAGGAAACCACTTTTGCACTTGTATTAGTGTGGAAAAAACACTTTTGTCACTTGTGATAGTGTTGGAAAACCACTTTTCGTACTTGTGTTCGTGTTGAAAAACCACTTTTCGCACTTGTGTTGGTGCAGGAAACCACTTTTGCACTTGTATTAGTGTGGAAAAACCACTTTTCGCACTTGTGTTAGTGTTGAAAAACCACATTTCGCACTTGTGTTAGTGTTGAAAAACCACTTTTCGCACTTGTGTTGGTGCAGGAAACCACTTCTGCACTTGTATTAGTGTGGAAAAAACACTTTTTGCACTTGTGTTAGTGTTGAAAAACCACTTTTCGCACTAGTGTTAGTGTTGAAAAACCACTTTTCGCACTTGTGTTAGTGTTGAAAAACCACTTTTCGCACTTGTGTTGGTGCAGGAAACCACTTTTGCACTTGTATGAGTGTGGAAAAACCACTTTTCGCACTTGTGTTAGTGTTGAAAAACCACTTTTCGCACTTGTGTTAGTGTTGAAAAACCACTTTTCGCACTTGTGTTAGTGTTGAAAACCCACTTTTCGCACTTGTGTTGGTTCAGGAAACCACTTTTGCACTTGTATTAGTGTGGAAAAACCACTTTTCGCACTTGTGTTAGTGTTGAAAAACCACTTTTCACACTTGTGTTAGTGTTGAAAAACCACTTTTCGCACATGTGTTGGTGCAGGAAACCACTTTTGCACTTGTATTAGTGTGGAAAAAACACTTTTCGCACTTGTGTTAGTGTTGAAAAACCATTTTCGCACTTGTGTTAGTGTTGAAAAACCACTTTTCGCACTTGTGTTGGTGCAGGAAACCACTTTTGCACTTGTATTAGTGTGGAAAAAACACGTTTTGCACTTGTGATAGTGTTGAAAAACCACTTTTCGCACTTGTGTTAGTGTTGAAAAACCACTTTTCGCCCTTGTGTTGGTGCAGGAAACCACTTTTGCACTTGTATTAGTGTTGAAAACCACTTTTCGCACTTGTGTTAGTGTTGAAAAACCACTTTTCGCACTTGTGTTAGTGTTGAAAAACCACTTTTCGCACTTGTGTTGGTGCAGGAAACCACTTTTGCAATTGTATTAGTGTGGAAAAACCACTTTTGCACTTGTATTAGTGTGGAAAAAACACTTTTTGCACTTGTGATAGTGTTGAAAAACCACTTTTCGCACTTGTGTTAGTGTTGAAAAACCACTTTTCGCACTTGTGTTGGTGCAGGAAACCACTTTTGCACTTGTATTAGTGTGGAAAACCACTTTTCCAGCACTTGCGTTAGTGTTGAAAAACCACTTTTCGCACTTGTGTTGGTGCAGGAAACCACTTTTGCACTTGTATTAGTGTGGAAAAAACACTTTTTGCACTTGTGATAGTGTTGAAAAACCACTTTTCGCACTTTTGTTAGTGTTGAAAAACCACTTTTCGCACTTGTGTTGGTGCAGGAAACCACTTTTGCACTTGTATTAGTGTGGAAAAACCACTTTTCGCACTTGTGATAGTATTGAAAAACCAGTTTTAGCACTTGTGTTAGTGTTGAAAAACCACTTTTCGCACTTGTGTTGGTGCAGGAAACCACTTTTGCACTTGTATTAGTGTGGAAAAAATACTTTTTGCACTTGTGATAGTGTTGAAAAACCACTTTTCGCACTTGTGTTAGTATTGAAAAACCACTTTTCGCACTTGTGTTGGTGCAGAAAACCACTTTTGTACATGTATTAGTGTGGAAAAACCACTTTTCGCACTTGTGTTAGTGTTGAAAAACCATTTTTTGCACTTGTGTTAGTGTTGAAAAACCACTTTTCACACTTGTGTTAGTGTTGAAAAACCACTTTTCGCACTTGTGTTGGTGCAGGAAACCACTTTTGCACTTGTATTAGTGTGGAAAAAACACTTTTTGCACTTGTGATAGTGTTGAAAAACCACTTTTCGCACTTGTGTTAGTGTTGAAAAACCACTTTTCGCACTTGTGTTGGTGCAGGAAACCACTTTTGCACTTGTATTAGTGTGGAAAAACCACTTTTCGCACTTGTGATAGTGTTGAAAAACCAGTTTTCGCACTTGTGTTAGTGTTGAAAAACCACTTTTCGCACTTGTGTTGGTGCAGGAAACCACTTTTGCACTTGTATTAGTGTGGAAAAAACACTTTTTGCACTTGTGATAGTGTTGAAAAACCACTTTTCACACTTGTGTTAGTGTTGAAAAACCACTTTTCGCACTTGTGTAGTGCAGCAAACCACTTTTGCACATGTATTAGTGTGGAAAAAACACTTTTCGCACTTGTGTTAGTGTTGAAAAACGACTTTTCGCACTTGTGCTGGTGTTGAAAAACCACATTTCGCACTTGTGTTAGTGTTGAAAAACCACTTTTCGCACTTGTGTTGGTGCAGGAAACCACTTTTGCACTTGTATTAGTGTGGAAAAACCACTTTTCGCACTTGTGTTGGTGCAGGAAACCACTTTTGCACTTGTATTAGTGTGGAAAAAACAATTTTCGCACTTGTGTTAGTGTTGAAAAACCACTTTTCGCACCTGTGTTAGTGTTGAAAAACCACTTTTCGCACTTGTGTTGGTGCAGGAAACCACTTTTGCACTTGTATTAGTGTGGAAAAAACACTTTTTGCACTTGTGATAGTGTTGAAAAACCACATTTCGCACTTGTGTTAGTGTTGAAAAACCACTTTTCGCACTTGTGTTGGTGCAGGAAACCACTTCTGCACTTGTATTAGTGTGGAAAAAACACTTTTTGCACTTGTGTTAGTGTTGAAAAACCACTTTTCGCACTAGTGTTAGTGTTGAAAAACCACTTTTCGCACTTGTGTTAGTGTTGAAAAACCACTTTTCGCACTTGTGTTGGTGCAGGAAACCACTTTTGCACTTGTATTACTGTGAAAAAACACTTTTTGCACTTGTGTTAGTGTTGAAAAACCACTTTTCGCACTTGTGTTAGTGTTGAAAAACCACTTTTCGCACTTGTGTTGGTGCAGGAAACCACGTTTGCACTTTTATTAGTGTGGAAAAAACACTTTTTGCACTTGTGATAGTGTTGAAAAACCACTTTTCGCACTTGTGTTAGTGTTGAAAAACCACTTTTCGCACTTGTGTTGGTGCAGGAAACCACTTTTGCACTTGTATGAGTGTGGAAAAACCACTTTTCGCACTTGTGTTAGTGTTGAAAAACCACTTTTCGCACTTGTGTTGGTTCAGGAAACCACTTTTGCACTTGTATTAGTGTGGAAAAACCACTTTTCGCACTTGTGTTAGTGTTGAAAAACCACTTTTCGCACTTGTGTTAGTGTTGAAAAACCACTTTTCGCACTTGTGTTGGTGCAGGAAACCACTTTTGCACTTGTATGAGTGTGGAAAAACCACTTTTCGCACTTGTGTTAGTGTTGAAAACCCACTTTTCGCACTTGTGTTGGTTCAGGAAACCACTTTTGCACTTGTATTAGTGTGGAAAAACCACTTTTCGCACTTGTGTTAGTGTTGAAAAACCACTTTTCACACTTGTGTTAGTGTTGAAAAACCACTTTTCGCACATGTGTTGGTGCAGGAAACCACTTTTGCACTTGTATTAGTGTGGAAAAAACACTTTTCGCACTTGTGTTAGTGTTGAAAAACCACTTTTCGCACTTGTGTTAGTGTTGAAAAACCACTTTTCGCACTTGTGTTGGTGCAGGAAACCACTTTTGCACTTGTATTAGTGTGGAAAAAACACGTTTTGCACTTGTGATAGTGTTGAAAAACCACTTTTCGCACTTGTGTTAGTGTTGAAAAACCACTTTTCGCCCTTGTGTTGGTGCAGGAAACCACTTTTGCACTTGTATTAGTGTTGAAAACCACTTTTCGCACTTGTGTTAGTGTTGAAAAACCACTTTTCGCACTTGTGTTAGTGTTGAAAAACCACTTTTCGCACTTGTGTTGGTGCAGGAAACCACTTTTGCAATTGTATTAGTGTGGAAAAACCACTTTTGCACTTGTATTAGTGTGGAAAAAACACTTTTTGCACTTGTGATAGTGTTGAAAAACCACTTTTCGCACTTGTGTTAGTGTTGAAAAACCACTTTTCGCACTTGTGTTGGTGCAGGAAACCACTTTTGCACTTGTATTAGTGTGGAAAAACACTTTTCGCACTTGTGTTAGTGTTGAAAAACCACTTTTCGCACTTGTGTTGGTGCAGGAAACCACTTTTGCACTTGTATTAGTGTGGAAAAAACACTTTTTGCACTTATGATAGTGTTGAAAAACCACTTTTCGCACTTTTGTTAGTGTTGAAAAACCACTTTTCGCACTTGCGTTGGTGCAGGAAACCACTTTTGCACTTGTATTAGTGTGGAAAAACCACTTTTCGCACTTGTGATAGTATTGAAAAACCACTTTTCGCACTTGTGTTAGTGTTGAAAAACCACTTTTCGCACTTGTGTTGGTGCAGGAAACCACTTTTGCACTTGTATTAGTGTGGAAAAACCACTTTTCGCACTTGTGATAGTGTTGAAAAACCAATTTTCGCACTTGTGTTAGTGTTGAAAAACCACTTTTCGCACTTGTGTTGGTGCAGGAAACCACTTTTGCACTTGTATTAGTGTGGAAAATACACTTTTTGCACTTGTGATAGTGTTGAAAAACCACTTTTCGCACTTGTGTTAGTGTTGAAAAACCACTTTTCGCACTTGTGTTGGTGCAGCAAACCACTTTTGCACATGTATTAGTGTGGAAAAACCACTTTTCGCACTTGTGTTAGTGTTGAAAAACGACTTTTCGCACTTGTGCTGGTGTTGAAAAACCACATTTCGCACTTGTGTTAGTGTTGAAAAACCACTTTTCGCACTTGTTTTGGTGCAGGAAACCACTTTTGCACTTGTATTAGTGTGGCAAAACCACTTTTCGCACTTGTGTTGGTGCAGGAAACCACTTTTGCACTTGTATTAGTGTGGAAAAAACAATTTTCGCACTTGTGTTAGTGTTGAAAAACCACTTTTCGCACTTGTGTTAGTGTTGAAAAACCACTTTTTGCACTTGTGTTGGTGCAGGAAACCACTTTTGCACTTGTATTAGTGTGGAAAAAACACTTTTTGCACTTGTGATAGTGTTGAAAAACCACTTTTCGCACTTGTGTTAGTGTTGAAAAACCACTTTTCGCACTTGGGTTGGTGCGGGAAACCACTTTTGCACTTGTATTAGTGTGGAAAAACCACTTTTCGCACTTGTGTTAGTGTTGAAAAACCACTTTTCGCACTTGTGTTGGTGCAGGAAACCACTTTTGCACTTGTATTAGTGTGGAAAAAACACTTTTTGCACTTGTGATAGTGTTGAAAAACCACTTTTCGCACTTGTGTTAGTGTTGAAAAACCACTTTTCGCACTTGTGTTGGTGCAGGAAACCACTTTTGCACTTGTATTAGTGTGGAAAAACCACTTTTCGCACTTGTGTTAGTGTTGAAAAACCACTTTTTCGCACTTGTGTTAGTGTTGAAAAACCACTTTTCGCACTTGTGTTGGTGCAGGAAACCACTTTTGCACTTGTATTAGTGTGGAAAAAACACTTTTTGCACTTGTGATAGTGTTGAAAAACCACTTTTCGCACTTGTGTTAGTGTTGAAAAACCACTTTTCGCACTTGTGTTGGTGCAGGAAACCACTTTTGCACTTGTATTAGTGTGGAAAAACCACTTTTCGCACTTGTGATAGTGATGAAAAACCAGTTTTCGCACTTGTGTTAGTGTTGAAAAACCACTTTTCGCACTTGTGTTGGTGCAGGAAACCACTTTTGCACTTGTATTAGTGTGGAAAAAACACTTTTTGCACTTGTGATAGTGTTGAAAAACCACTTTTCGCACTTGTGTTAGTGTTGAAAAACCACTTTTCGCACTTGTGTTGGTGCAGGAAACCACTTTTGCACTTGTATTAGTGTGGAAAAAACACTTTTTGCACTTGTGATAGTGTTGAAAAACCACTTTTCGCACTTGTGTTAGTGTTGAAAAACCACTTTTCGCACTTGTGTTGGTGCAGAAAACCACTTTTGCACATGTATTAGTGTTGAAAAACCACTTTTCGCACTTGTGTTAGTGTTGAAAAACCACTTTTCGCACTTGTGTTGGTGCAGGAAACCACTTTTGCAATTGTATTAGTGTGGAAAAACCAGTTTTGCACTTGTATTAGTGTGGAAAAAACACTTTTTGCACTTGTGATAGTGTTGAAAAACCACTTTTCACACTTGTGTTAGTGTTGAAAAACCACTTTTCGCACTTGTGTTGGTGCAGGAAACCACTTTTGCACTTGTATTAGTGTGGAAAAGCACTTTTCGCACTTGTGTTAGTGTTGAAAAACCACTTTTCGCACTTGTGTTGGTGCAGGAAACCACTTTTGCACTTGTATTAGTGTGGAAAAAACACTTTTTGCACTTGTGATAGTGTTGAAAAACCACTTTTCGCACTTTTGTTAGTGTTGAAAAACCACTTTTCGCACTTGTGTTGGTGCAGGAAACCACTTTTGCACTTGTATTAGTGTGGAAAAACCACTTTTCGCACTTGTGATAGTATTGAAAAACCAGTTTTCGCACTTGTGTTAGTGTTGAAAAACCACTTTTCGCACTTGTGTTGGTGCAGGAAACCACTTTTGCACTTGTATTAGTGTGGAAAAAATACTTTTTGCACTTGTGATAGTGTTGCAAAACCACTTTTCGCACTTGTGTTAGTGTTGAAAAACCACTTTTCGCACTTGTGTTGGTGCAGAAAACCACTTTTGCACATGTATTAGTGTGGAAAAACCACTTTTCGCACTTGTGTTAGTGTTGAAAAACCATTTTTCGCACTTGTGTTAGTGTTGAAAAACCACTTTTCACACTTGTGTTAGTGTTGAAAAACCACTTTTCGCACTTGTGTTGGTGCAGGAAACCACTTTTGCACTTGTATTAGTGTGGAAAAAACACTTTTTGCACTTGTGATAGTGTTGAAAAACCACTTTTCGCACTTGTGTTAGTGTTGAAAAACCACTTTTCGCACTTGTGTTGGTGCAGGAAACCACTTTTGCACTTGTATTAGTGTGGAAAAACCACTTTTCGCACTTGTGATAGTGTTGAAAAACCAGTTTTCGCACTTGTGTTAGTGTTGAAAAACCACTTTTCGCACTTGTGTTGGTGCAGGAAACCACTTTTGCACTTGTATTAGTGTGGAAAAAACACTTTTTGCACTTGTGATAGTGTTGAAAAAACACTTTTCGCACTTGTGTTAGTGTTGAAAAACCACTTTTCGCACTTGTGTTGGTGCAGCAAACCACTTTTGCACATGTATTAGTGTGGAAAAACCACTTTTCGCACTTGTGTTAGTGTTGAAAAACGACTTTTCGCACTTGTGCTAGTGTTGAAAAACCACATTTCGCACTTGTGTTAGTGTTGAAAAACCACTTTTCGCACTTGTGTTGGTGCAGGAAACCACTTTTGCACTTGTATTAGTGTGGAAAAACCACTTTTCGCACTTGTGTTGGTGCAGGAAACCACTTTTGCACTTGTATTATTGTGGAAAAAACAATTTTCGCACTTGTGTTAGTGTTGAAAAACCACTTTTCGCACTTGTGTTAGTGTTGAAAAACCACTTTTCGCACTTGTGTTGGTGCAGGAAACCACTTTTGCACTTGTATTAGTGTGGAAAAAAACACTTTTTGCACTTGTGATAGTGTTGAAAAACCACTTTTCGCACTTGTGTTAGTGTTGAAAAACCACTTTTCGCACTTGGGTTGGTGCAGGAAACCACTTTTGCACTTGTATTAGTGTGGAAAAACCACTTTTCGCACTTGTGTTAGTGTTGAAAAACCACTTTTCACACTTGTGTTGGTGCAGGAAACCACTTTTGCACTTGTATTAGTGTGGAAAAAACACTTTTTGCACTTGTGATAGTGTTGAAAAACCACTTTTCGCACTTGTGTTAGTGTTGAAAAACCACTTTTCGCACTTGTGTTGGTGCAGGAAACCACTTTTGCACTTGTATTAGTGTGGAAAAACCACTTTTCGCACTTGTGTTAGTGTTGAAAAACCACTTTTCGCACTTGTGTTAGTGTTGAAAAACCACTTTTCGCACTTGTGTTGGTGCAGGAAACCACTTTTGCACTTGTATTAGTGTGGAAAAAACACTTTTTGCACTTGTGATAGTGTTGAAAAACCACTTTTCGCACTTGTGTTAGTGTTGAAAAACCACTTTTCGCACTTGTGTTGGTGCAGGAAACCACTTTTGCACTTGTATTAGTGTGGAAAAACCACTTTTCGCACTTGTGATAGTGATGAAAAACCAGTTTTCGCACGTGTGTTAGTGTTGAAAAACCACTTTTCGCACTTGTGTTGGTGCAGGAAACCACTTTTGCACTTGTATTAGTGTGGAAAAAACACTTTTTGCACTTGTGATAGTGTTGAAAAACCACTTTTCGCACTTGTGTTAGTGTTGAAAAACCACTTTTCGCACTTGTGTTGGTGCAGAAAACCACTTTTGCACATGTATTAGTGTGGAAAAACCACTTTTCGCACTTGTGTTAGTGTTGAAAAACGACTTTTCGCACTTGTGTTAGTGTTGAAAAACCACATTTCGCACTTGTGTTAGTGTTGAAAAACCACTTTTCGCACTTGTGTTGGTGCAGGAAACCACTTTTGCACTTGTATTAGTGTGGAAAAACCACTTTTCGCACTTGTGTTGGTGCAGGAAACCACTTTTGCACTTGTATTAGTGGGGAAAAAACAATTTTCGCACTTGTGTTAGTGTTGAAAAACCACTTTTCGCACTTGTGTTAGTGTTGAAAAACCACTTTTCACACTTGTGTTGGTGCAGGAAACCACTTTTGCACTTGTATTAGTGTGGAAAAAACACTTTTTGCACTTGTGATAGTGTTGAAAAACCACTTTTCGCACTTGTGATAGTGTTGAAAAACCACTTTTCGCACTTGTGTTGGTGCAGAAAACCACTTTTGCACATGTATTAGTGTTGAAAAACCACTTTTCGCACTTGTGTTAGTGTTGAAAAACCACTTTTCGCACTTGTGTTGGTGCAGTAAACCACTTTTGCAATTGTATTAGTGTGGAAAAACCACTTTTGCACTTGTGATAGTGTTGAAAAACCACTTTTTGCACTTGTGATAGTGTTGAAAAACCACTTTTCGCACTTGTGTTAGTGTTGAAAAACCACTTTTCGCACTTGTGTTGGTGCAGCAAACCACTTTTGCACATGTATTAGTGTGGAAAAACCACTTTTCGCACTTGTGTTAGTGTTGAAAAACGACTTTTCGCACTTGTGCTAGTGTTGAAAAACCACATTTCGCACTTGTGTTAGTGTTGAAAAACCACTTTTCACACTTGTGTTGGTGCAGGAAACCACTTTTGCACTTGTATTAGTGTGGAAAAACCACTTTTCGCACTTGTGTTGGTGCAGGAAACCACTTTTGCACTTGTATTATTGTGGAAAAAACAATTTTCGCACTTGTGTTAGTGTTGAAAAACCACTTTTCGCACTTGTGTTAGTGTTGAAAAACCACTTTTCGCACTTGTGTTGGTGCAGGAAACCACTTTTGCACTTGTATTAGTGTGGAAAAAAACACTTTTTGCACTTGTGATAGTGTTGAAAAACCACTTTTCGCACTTGTGTTAGTGTTGAAAAACCACTTTTCGCACTTGGGTTGGTGCAGGAAACCACTTTTGCACTTGTATTAGTGTGGAAAAAACCACTTTTCGCACTTGTGTTAGTGTTGAAAAACCACTTTTCGCACTTGTGTTGGTGCAGGAAACCACTTTTGCACTTGTATTAGTGTGGAAAAAACACTTTTTGCACTTGTGATAGTGTTGAAAAACCACTTTTCGCACTTGTGTTAGTGTTGAAAAACCACTTTTCGCACTTGTGTTGGTGCAGGAAACCACTTTTGCACTTGTATTAGTGTGGAAAAACCACTTTTCGCACTTGTGTTAGTGTTGAAAAACCACTTTTCGCACTTGTGTTAGTGTTGAAAAACCACTTTTCGCACTTGTGTTGGTGCAGGAAACCACTTTTGCACTTGTATTAGTGTGGAAAAAACACTTTTTGCACTTGTGATAGTGTTGAAAAACCACTTTTCGCACTTGTGTTAGTGTTGAAAAACCACTTTTCGCACTTGTGTTGGTGCAGGAAACCACTTTTGCACTTGTATTAGTGTGGAAAAACCACTTTTCGCACTTGTGATAGTGATGAAAAACCAGTTTTCGCACTTGTGTTAGTGTTGAAAAACCACTTTTCGCACTTGTGTTGGTGCAGGAAACCACTTTTACACTTGTATTAGTGTGGAAAAAACACTTTTTGCACTTGTGATAGTGTTGAAAAACCACTTTTCGCACTTGTGTTAGTGTTGAAAAACCACTTTTCGCACCTGTGTTGGTGCAGAAAACCACTTTTGCACATGTATTAGTGTGGAAAAACCACTTTTCGCACTTGTGTTAGTGTTGAAAAACGACTTTTCGCACTTGTGTTAGTGTTGAAAAACCACATTTCGCACTTGTGTTAGTGTTGAAAAACCACTTTTCGCACTTGTGTTGGTGCAGGAAACCACTTTTGCACTTGTATTAGTGTGGAAAAACCACTTTTCGCACTTGTGTTGGTGCAGGAAACCACTTTTGCACTTGTATTAGTGGGGAAAAAACAATTTTCGCACTTGTGTTAGTGTTGAAAAACCACTTTTCGCACTTGTGTTAGTGTTGAAAAAC
Organism: Myxine glutinosa; assembly: GCF_964187855.1. NCBI lineage: Eukaryota > Metazoa > Chordata > Myxini > Myxiniformes > Myxinidae > Myxine > Myxine glutinosa. Next base: position 204,825 of record NW_027616694.1, read on the forward strand.
CACTTTTCACACTTGTGTTGGTGCAGGAAACCACTTTTGCACTTGTATTAGTGTGGAAAAACCACTTTTGCACTTGTATTAGTGTGGAAAAAACACTTTTTGCACTTGTGATAGTGTTGAAAAACCACTTTTCGCACTTGTGTTAGTGTTGAAAAACCACTTTTCGCACTTGTGTTGGTGCAGGAAACCACTTTTGCACTTGTATTAGTGTGGAAAACCACTTTTCGCACTTGTGTTAGTGTTGAAAAACCACTTTTCGCACTTGTGTTGGTGCAGGAAACCACTTTTGCACTTGTGTTAGTGTGGAAAAAACACTTTTTGCACTTGTGATAGTGTTGAAAAACCACTTTTCGCACTTTTGTTAGTGTTGAAAAACCACTTTTTGCACTTGTGTTGGTGCAGGAAACCACTTTTGCACTTGTATTAGTGTGGAAAAACCACTTTTCGCACTTGTGATAGTATTGAAAAACCAGTTTTCGCACTTGTGTTAGTGTTGAAAAACCACTTTTCGCACTTGTGTTGGTGCAGGAAACCACTTTTGCACTTGTATTAGTGTGGAAAAAATACTTTTTGCACTTGTGATAGTGTTGAAAAACCACTTTTCGCACTTGTGTTAGTGTTGAAAAACCACTTTTCGCACTTGTGTTGGTGCAGAAAACCACTTTTGCACATGTATTAGTGTGGAAAAACCACTTTTCGCACTTGTGTTAATGTTGTAAAACCATTTTTCGCACTTGTGTTAGTGTTGAAAAACCACTTTTCACACTTGTGTTAGTGTTGAAAAACCACTTTTCGCACTTGTGTTGGTGCAGGAAACCACTTTTGCACTTGTATTAGTGTGGAAAAAACACTTTTTGCGCTTGTGATAGTGTTGAAAAACCACTTTTCGCACTTGTGTTAGTGTTGAAAAACCACTTTTCGCACTTGTGTTGGTGCAGGAAACCACTTTTGCACTTGTATTAGTGTGGAAAAACCACTTTTCGCACTTGTGATAGTGTTGAAAAACCAGTTTTCGCACTTGTGTTAGTGTTGAAAAACCACTTTTCGCACTTGTGTTGGTGCAGGAAACCACTTTTGCACTTGTATTAGTGTGGAAAAAACACTTTTTGCACTTGTGATAGTGTTGAAAAACCACTTTTCGCACTTGTGTTAGTGTTGAAAAACCACTTTTCGCACTTGTGTTGGTGCAGCAAACCACTTTTGCACTTGTATTAGTGTGGAAAAACCACTTTTCGCACTTGTGTTGGTGCAGGAAACCACTTTTGCACTTGTATTAGTGTGGAAAAAACAATTTTCGCACTTGTATTAGTGTGGAAAAAACACTTTTTGCACTTGTGATAGTGTTGAAAAACCACTTTTCGCACTTGTGTTAGTGTTGAAAAACCACTTTTCGCACTTGTGTTGGTGCAGCAAACCACTTTTGCACATGTATTAGTGTGGAAAAACCACTTTTCGCACTTGTGTTAGTGTTGAAAAACCACTTTTCGCACTTGTGTTGGTGCAGGAAACCACTTTTGCACTTGTATTAGTGTGGAAAAACCACTTTTCGCACTTGTGTTGGTGCAGGAAACCACTTTTGCACTTGTATTAGTGTGGAAAAAACAATTTTCGCACTTGTGTTAGTGTTGAAAAACCACTTTTCGCACTTGTGTTAGTGTTGAAAAACCACTTTTCGCACTTGTGTTGGTGCAGGAAACCACTTTTGCACTTGTATTAGTGTGGAAAAAACACTTTTTGCACTTGTGATAGTGTTGAAAAACCACTTTTCGCACTTGTGTTAGTTTTGAAAAACCACTTTTCGCACTTGGGTTGGTGCAGGAAACCACTTTTGCACTTGTATTAGTGTGGAAAAACCACTTTTCGCACTTGTGTTAGTGTTGAAAAACCACTTTTCGCACTTGTGTTGGTGCAGGAAACCACTTTTGCACTTGTATTAGTGTGGAAAAAACACTTTTTGCACTTGTGATAGTGTTGAAAAACCACTTTTCGCACTTGTGTTAGTGTTGAAAAACCACTTTTCGCACTTGTGTTGGTGCAGGAAACCACTTTTGCACTTGTATTAGTGTGGAAAAAACCACTTTTCGCACTTGTGTTAGTGTTGAAAAACCACTTTTCGCACTTGTGTTAGTGTTGAAAAACCACTTTTCGCACTTGTGTTGGTGCAGGAAACCACTTTTGCACTTGTATTAGTGTGGAAAAAATACTTTTTGCACTTGTGATAGTGTTGAAAAAACCACTTTTCGCACTTGTTGTTAGTGTTGAAAAAACCACTTTTCGCACTTGTGTTGGTGCAGGAAACCACTTTTGCACTTGTATTAGTGTGGAAAAACCACTTTTCGCACTTGTGTTGGTGCAGGAAACCACTTTTGCACTTGTATTAGTGTGGAAAAAACACTTTTTGCACTTGTGATAGTGTTGAAAAACCACTTTTCGCACTTGTGTTAGTGTTGAAAAACCACTTTTCGCACTTGTGTTGGTGCAGAAAACCACTTTTGCACATGTATTAGTGTGGAAAAAAACACTTTTTGCACTTGTGATAGTGTTGAAAAACCACTTTTCGCACTTGTATTAGTGTGGAAAAACCACTTTTCGCACTTGTGTTAGTGATGAAAAACCAGTTTTCGCACTTGTGTTAGTGTTGAAAAACCACTTTTCGCACTTGTGTTGGTGCAGGAAACCACTTTTGCACTTGTATTAGTGTGGAAAAAACACTTTTTGCACTTGTGATAGTGTTGAAAAACCACTTTTCGCACTTGTGTTAGTGTTGAAAAACCACTTTTCGCACTTGTGTTGGTGCAGGAAACCACTTTTGCACTTGTATTAGTGTGGAAAAACCACTTTTCGCACTTGTGATAGTGATGAAAAAACCAGTTTTCGCACGTGTGTTAGTGTTGAAAAACCACTTTTCGCACTTGTGTTGGTGCAGGAAACCACTTTTGCACTTGTATTAGTGTGGAAAAAACACTTTTTGCACTTGTGATAGTGTTGAAAAACCACTTTTCGCACTTGTGTTAGTGTTGAAAAAACCACTTTTCGCACTTGTGTTGGTGCAGAAAACCACTTTTGCACATGTATTAGTGTGGAAAAAACCACTTTTCGCACTTGTGTTAGTGTTGAAAAACGACTTTTCGCACTTGTGTTAGTGTTGAAAAACCACATTTCGCACTTGTGTTAGTGTTGAAAAACCACTTTTCGCACTTGTGTTGGTGCAGGAAACCACTTTTGCACTTGTATTAGTGTGGAAAAACCACTTTTCGCACTTGTGTTGGTGCAGGAAACCACTTTTGCACTTGTATTAGTGGGGAAAAAACAATTTTCGCACTTGTGTTAGTGTTGAAAAACCACTTTTCGCACTTGTGTTAGTGTTGAAAAAACCACTTTTCACACTTGTGTTGGTGCAGGAAACCACTTTTGCACTTGTATTAGTGTGGAAAAAACACTTTTTGCACTTGTGATAGTGTTGAAAAACCACTTTTCGCACTTGTGATAGTGTTGAAAAACCACTTTTCGCACTTGTGTTGGTGCAGAAAACCACTTTTTGCACATGTATTAGTGTTGAAAAACCACTTTTCGCACTTGTGTTAGTGTTGAAAAACCACTTTTCGCACTTGTGTTGGTGCAGTAAACCACTTTTGCAATTGTATTAGTGTGGAAAAACCACTTTTGCACTTGTGATAGTGTTGAAAAACCACTTTTTGCACTTGTGATAGTGTTGAAAAACCACTTTTCGCACTTGTGTTAGTGTTGAAAAACCACTTTTCGCACTTGTGTTGGTGCAGCAAACCACTTTTGCACATGTATTAGTGTGGAAAAACCACTTTTCGCACTTGTGTTAGTGTTGAAAAACGACTTTTCGCACTTGTGCTAGTGTTGAAAAACCACATTTCGCACTTGTGTTAGTGTTGAAAAACCACTTTTCACACTTGTGTTGGTGCAGGAAACCACTTTTGCACTTGTATTAGTGTGGAAAAACCACTTTTCGCACTTGTGTTGGTGCAGGAAACCACTTTTGCACTTGTATTATTGTGGAAAAAAACAATTTTCGCACTTGTGTTAGTGTTGAAAAACCACTTTTCGCACTTGTGTTAGTGTTGAAAAACCACTTTTCGCACTTGTGTTGGTGCAGGAAACCACTTTTGCACTTGTATTAGTGTGGAAAAAAAACACTTTTTGCACTTGTGATAGTGTTGAAAAACCACTTTTCGCACTTGTGTTAGTGTTGAAAAACCACTTTTCGCACTTGGGTTGGTGCAGGAAACCACTTTTGCACTTGTATTAGTGTGGAAAAACCACTTTTCGCACTTGTGTTAGTGTTGAAAAACCACTTTTCGCACTTGTGTTGGTGCAGGAAACCACTTTTGCACTTGTATTAGTGTGGAAAAAACACTTTTTGCACTTGTGATAGTGTTGAAAAAACCACTTTTCGCACTTGTGTTAGTGTTGAAAAACCACTTTTCGCACTTGTGTTGGTGCAGGAAACCACTTTTTGCACTTGTATTAGTGTGGAAAAACCACTTTTCGCACTTGTGTTAGTGTTGAAAAACCACTTTTCGCACTTGTGTTAGTGTTGAAAAACCACTTTTCGCACTTGTGTTGGTGCAGGAAACCACTTTTGCACTTGTATTAGTGTGGAAAAAACACTTTTTGCACTTGTGATAGTGTTGAAAAACCACTTTTCGCACTTGTGTTAGTGTTGAAAAACCACTTTTCGCACTTGTGTTGGTGCAGGAAACCACTTTTTGCACTTGTATTAGTGTGGAAAAACCACTTTTCGCACTTGTGATAGTGATGAAAAACCAGTTTTTCGCACTTGTGTTAGTGTTGAAAAACCACTTTTCGCACTTGTGTTGGTGCAGGAAACCACTTTTACACTTGTATTAGTGTGGAAAAAACACTTTTTGCACTTGTGATAGTGTTGAAAAACCACTTTTCGCACTTGTGTTAGTGTTGAAAAACCACTTTTCGCACCTGTGTTGGTGCAGAAAACCACTTTTGCACATGTATTAGTGTGGAAAAACCACTTTTCGCACTTGTGTTAGTGTTGAAAAACGACTTTTCGCACTTGTGTTAGTGTTGAAAAACCACATTTCGCACTTGTGTTAGTGTTGAAAAACCACTTTTCGCACTTGTGTTGGTGCAGGAAACCACTTTTGCACTTGTATTAGTGTGGAAAAACCACTTTTCGCACTTGTGTTGGTGCAGGAAACCACTTTTTGCACTTGTATTAGTGGGGAAAAAACAATTTTCGCACTTGTGTTAGTGTTGAAAAAACCACTTTTCGCACTTGTGTTAGTGTTGAAAAACCACTTTTCACACTTGTGTTGGTGCAGGAAACCACTTTTGCACTTGTATTAGTGTGGAAAAACCACTTTTGCACTTGTATTAGTGTGGAAAAAAACACTTTTTGCACTTGTGATAGTGTTGAAAAACCACTTTTCGCACTTGTGTTAGTGTTGAAAAACCACTTTTCGCACTTGTGTTTGGTGCAGGAAACCACTTTTGCACTTGTATTAGTGTGGAAAAACCACTTTTCGCACTTGTGTTAGTGTTGAAAAACCACTTTTCGCACTTGTGTTGGTGCAGGAAACCACTTTTGCACTTGTGTTAGTGTGGAAAAAAACACTTTTTGCACTTGTGATAGTGTTGAAAAACCACTTTTCGCACTTTTGTTAGTGTTGAAAAAACCACTTTTTGCACTTGTGTTGGGTGCAGGAAACCACTTTTGCACTTGTATTAGTGTGGAAAAACCACTTTTCGCACTTGTGATAGTATTGAAAAACCAGTTTTCGCACTTGTGTTAGTGT